>NC_057712.1:46531720-46536885 GCF_004010195.1 Chiloscyllium plagiosum
ATACCTGCCCCGGCTCATTTCCGAGCACTAAGTCTAGAATGGCCTCTCCCCTCGTCGGCCTGTCAACATACTGAGTTAGGAAACCCTCCTGAACACACCTTACAAAAACAGCTCCATTCAAATCGTCTACTCGAAGAAGGTTCCAATCAATATTGGGAAAGTTAAAGTCATCCATTACAACAACCCTACTATGTCCACACTTTTCCAAAATCTGCCGACCTATGCTTTTTTCCATCTCCCTGCTGCTATTGGGGGGCTTGTAGTAAACCCCTAAAGAGGTGACTGCTCCCTTGCTGTTCCTAATTTCCACCCATCCTGACTTGGTAGGCAGATCTTCCTCGACAATGGAAGTTTCTGTAGCTGTGATACCCTCTCTGATTAGTAGAGTTACACCCCATCCTCTTTCCGCCCCCCACCCCCCTATTCTTTTCAAATGCTTTAAACACTGGAACATCCTGCAAGCATTCCTGCCCCTGAGAAACCCATGTCTCTGTTATGGCCACAACATCATAGCACCAGGTACTGATCCATGCTCTAAGTTCGTCACTTATATTCCTGATACTCCTTGTGTGAAAGCAAACACACTTTAACTGATACCTTGGTTCCTTGCCAGGAAAATCCTTCCCACTAGCTGGTCTACCTCTTGCTATTGCCTCATCTGCATCAACTCTCATCTCTGGTATACAACTCAGGTTCCCACCCCCCTGCCATACTAGTTTAAACCCTCTTGAACTACTCGAGCAAACCTTCCACCCAGGACATTGGTGCCCTTCCATTTCAGATGCAACCCGTCCTTCTTGTACAGGTCCCGCCTTCCCCAGAAGGCATCCCAATTATCTACATATCTGAAGCCCTCCCTCCTACACCAGCTGCGCAGACACGTATTAAGCTGCGCCCACTCCCTGTTCCTCGCCTCGCTATCTCGTGGCACTGGTAGTAAACTAGAGAACACTACTCTGTTCGTCTTGCTTTGCAGCTTCCATCCTAACTCCCTGAAATCATTTTTTATATCTTCGATCCTTTTCCTGGCTATATCATTAGTGCCAATATGTAACAAGATTTCTGGCTGTTCGCCCTCCCCTTTTAGAACCTTATACACCCGATCGGAGACGTCCCGGACCCTGGCACCAGGGAGACAACATACCTTCTGGGAATCCCGATCCTGACCACAAAATCTCCTGTTGATTCCCAGGATTTGTCAAATTGAGCCTTGAACCCTGCTTCACTGGTCTGCTTTGTTCAGACACCGAGTCTCCAGAAGCTGTGGGAGAGAGCTAGGGATGTGGCCAGTATAAATCACATCTCTTCACCCAACAGAAACCACCTAAACTGATTTCACAAGGGAGTTTCAAGCCATGTTATAAAAAGGTGATGTACCCTACAGTGATATGTGACCTTATCTATTTTTACATATTTTTTGGAGTTGTTTTTATTTTCTCTCCAGAATACATTGACAGTCATCATTAATTTCATTGTATCAGAAAGTCATAAACTTTACCTGAATTGGATGCTCAAATCCTATGGGCAGCGACAATAATTTTGAAATAGATTTTAGCCTAACATGAAAAGCAGTCTGGATTCCCATGTAAGCTTGATTCCCCACATTGAGTGGACTGACAGAAAATCAGTTGAACCTAATAGTGCTAATGCAAACAAGTTGTGTGAACTCTCCCTGTGAATGTGGGTTAATATTAATAATATGCACAAACTGATAGGAAACCAATGTGACATTTGGCTCTAAATGTCAACATTTTTCTCAGGCAGATGGAGAAAAGACAGAAATGCCAACAGTTTGAACACTAATATGCACCAACATGCGAAAGGGAGCAGGAATAGACCGTTTGATTTGTAGAATGCTCTGCCAATCAGTAAGATAATGCCAATCTGACTGCTATCTCAACACCACAAACCACCATTCAATTATGGCTGATATGTTTCTCAAATCCATTCTACTGCCTTCTCACTGTAACCTTTGATCCGCTTAATAATCAAGAACCTATCTATCTCTGTCTTAAACACAGTCAATACTTGGCCTCCACGGCCTTCTGTGGCAATAAGCTCCACAGATTCATTACCATTGAGCTGATGAAATTCCTCCTCATTTCAGTTCTAATGGGTCATCCCTTCACACGGAAGCTGCATCCCTGGATACAAGAAAAATCTCCTCCATGTTATCTCCATACAGGACTTTTAATATTCTGGAAATTTTAATGAGATGCCCCCTCATTCTTCGAAATTTCATTGAGTACAGACCCAGAGTCCTTAAACTGCTCCTCATATGACAAGCCCTTCATCATCAGGATCATTCTTTAAACCTCCCTGGACCCCTTCAAAGGCAGCACATGCTTCCATCGAAATGGGACCCAAAGGTGCTCACAATATTCCAAATGCAGTCTGGCAAGAGATTTATACCGACTCAGCTGTACATCTCTGCTCTTGTATTATAGGCTTCGCAAAATGAATGTGAACTTTACAATTGCCTTCCTAATGCCAACTGAATTTGCATGCTAATCTTAAGAGAATTCCGAATGAGGGCTTTGGGCTTCAGATTTCTGATACCTTTCACAATAAAAAAAAGTCGACTGCTCTATTTTCCGACCAAACTGCATAACCTTGCTTTCCAACTGTATTCCATTTATCACTTCCTTGCCCACTCTTCTAGCCTGACCAAGTCTGTCTGCAGACTTCCAACCTCTTCAATGCCACCTGCCCATCTACCTATCTTTGTGTCATCTGAAAACTTAGCAACAATTCCTTCAGCTCCTTCATCCTGATTATTAACGTGTAATATGAATAGCTGCAGTCCTAGCACAGACCCTTGCAGATCTCCACTGTTCATTAGCTGCCATATTGAAACATGCCCCTTTATCCTCATTCTCTATCTCCTGCCAGTCAGCCAATCCTCTGTCCATGTCAGTACCTTGCCCAATCTTACGGGTCCTTACCCAAGTCTAAGGGGTTTTGGAAAAATATTGGAACATGTATCAACTATCTCTGTAGCCACTTTTTGTAAGACCGTACTATGAAATTTGTCAGACCGTACTATCTACTTAGAGTCATAGAGTCAGAGAGATGTACAGCATGGAAACAGACCCTTCGGTCCGACCTGTCCATGCCGACCAGATATTCCAACCCAATCTAGTCCCACCTACCAGTACCCGGCCCATATCCCTCCAAACCCTTCCTATTCATATACCCATCCTAATGCCTCTTAAATATTGCAATTGTACCAGCCTCCATCACTTCCTCTGGCAGCTCATTCCATACACGCACCACTCTCTGTGTGAAAACATTGCCCCATCGGTTTCTTTTATATCTTTCCCCTCTCACCCTAAACCTATGCCCTCTAGTTCTGGACTCCCCGGCCCCAGGGAAAAGACTTTGCCTATTTACCCTATCCATGCCCCTCATAATTTTATAAACCTCTATAAGGTCTCCCCTTAGCCTCCGACACTCCAGGGAAAAAAAGCCCCAGCCTGTCCAACCTCTCCCTATAGCTCAAATCATCCAACCCCGGCAATATTCTTGTAAATCCTTTCCAAATGCTTTCAAGTTCCACAACACCTTTCCGATAGGAAGGAGACCAGAATTGCATGCAATATTCCAACAGTGGCCTAACCAATGTCCTGTACAGCCGCAATATGACCTCCCAACTCCTGTACTCAATACGCTGACCTCTTTGTGGGCGGCACGGTGGCACAGTGGTTAGCACTGCTGCCTCACAGCGCCAGAGACCCGGGTTCAATTCCCGCCTCAGGCGACTGACTGTGTGGAGTTTGCACGTTCTCCCCGTGTCTGTGTGGGTTTCCTCTGGGTGCTCCGGTTTCCTCCCACCATCCAAAGATGTGCAGGGCAGGTGAATTGGCCATGCTAAATTGCACGTAGTGTTAGGTAAAGGGGTGGTCGGTGTGGACTTGTTGGGCCGAAGGGCCTGTTTCCACACTGTAATCTAATCTAATCTAATCTAAAGGAAAGCATACCAAATGCCTTATTCACTATCCTATCTACCTATAATTCCACTTTCAAGGAGCTATGAATCTGCACTCCAAGGTCTCTTTATTCAGCAATACTCCCTAGGACCTTACCATTAAGTCCTGCTAAGTTTTGCTTTCCCAAAATGCAGCACCTTGCATTTATCTGAATTAAACTCCATCTGCCACTTCTCAGCCCATTGGCCCATCTGGTCCAGATCCTGTTGTAATCTGAGGTAACCCTCTTTGCTCTCCACGACACCTCCAATTTTGGTGTCATCTGCAAACTTACTAACTGTACCTCTTATGCTCACATCCAAATCATTTATATAAATGTCAAAAAGTAGAGGACCCAGCACCAATCCTAGTGGCATTCCACTCGTCATAGGCCTCCAGTCTGAAAAACACCACCCTCCACCACCACCCTCTGTCTTCTACCTTTGAGCCAGTTCTGTATCCAAATGGCTAGTTTTCCCTGTATTCCATGTGATCTAACCTTGCTAATCAGTCTCCCATGGGGAATCTTGTCGAACGCCTTACTGAAGTCCATATAGATCACATCCACTGCTCTGCACTCGTCAATCTTCTTTGTTACTTCTTAAAAAAACTGAATCAAGTTTGTGAGTCATGATTTCTCACGTACAAAGCCAATTTGACTATCCCTAATCAGTCCTTACCTTTCCAAATACATGTACATCCTGTCCCTCAGGACTCCCTCCAACAACTTGCCCATCACCGAGGTTAGGCTCACCGGTTTATGGTTCCCTGGTTTGTTTTCCACAGTAAATATTGATGCAAAATATTCATTTAGTATCTCCCCCATTTTCTGCGGCTCCACACAAAGGCTGTCTTGCTGATCTTTGAGGGGCCCTATTCTCTCCCTAGTTACCCTTTTGTCCTTAATATATTTGTAAAAACCCTTTGGATTCTCTTTAATTCTATTTGCCAAAGCTATTTCATGTCCCCTTTTTGCCCTCCTGATTTCCCTCTTAAGTATACTCCTACTTCCGTTATACTCTTCTAAGGATTCACTTGATCTATCCTGTCTATACCTGACACATGCTTCCTTCTTATTCTTAACCAAACCCTCAATTTCTTTAGTCATCCAGCATTCCCTATACCTACCAGCTTTTCCTTTCACCCTGACAGGAATATACTTTCTCTGGATTCTTGTTATCTCATTTCTGAAGGCTT
>NC_057712.1:46539000-46565185 GCF_004010195.1 Chiloscyllium plagiosum
TCCCCCTCCCCCTCCACCAAGGATATGCAGGTCTTTGGGCTCCTCCATCGCCAGACCACAACAACACGACGGTTGGGGGGAGAGCGCCTCATCTTCCGCCTAGGAATCCTCCAACCACAAGGGATGAACTCGGGTTTCACCAGTTTCCTCATTTCCCCTCCCCCCCCCTTGTCTCAGTCAAATCCATCGAATTCAGCACCGCCTTCCTAACCTGCAATCTTCTTCCCGACCTCTCCGCCCCCACCCCAGTCTGACCTATCACCCTCACCTTGACCTCTTTCCACATATCGCATTTCCGACGCCCCTCCCCCAAGTCCCTCCTCCCTACCTTTTATCTTAGCCTGCTGGACATACTTTCCTCATTCCTGAAGAAGGGCTTACGCCCGAAACGTCGATTCTCCTGTTCCCTGGATGCTGGCTGACCTGCTGCCCTTTTCCAGCAACAATTTTCAGCTACGGGCAATTTAGCATGGCCAATTCACCAGACCTGCACATATTTGGACTGTGTGAGGAAACCGGAGCACCCAGAGGAAACCCACACAGACACGGGGAGAATGTGCAAACTCCACACAGTCAGTCGCCTGAGGTGGAAATTGAACCCGAGTCTCTGGTGCTGTGAGGTAGCAGTGCTAACCACTGTGCCACCGTGCCACCCACAAATTTTCCAGATTCACTGTCTACATGATCAATACTAAATTTTCCAATAAGAATATTCTTTTTAAAATATTAATAGAATCTCTTGCACTCTGATTTTATGTTCCTGGCTAGCTTTATCTCATACTCTAATTTTTTTCTCCTTGTAGATATTTTGGTGACTCTTTGCTTTTCTAATCTGAAATCTGTCAATTTGCCACCTGTCTGCAGGTATCACTATATTGTGGTAACCCAAGGACACTTTCATGATGAAAACAATACCAGGTCAAATAAGGCCTGCTGTCTTGTTGGTTCAAGAACATGCTGTTTTAAGAAAATATCCCAAAAATGTTGTATGAAAGGAAAATAATTTTATCTCGACTTTGCCCATCATATATTTCCATTCTATTTGTGAATTAAAACTCACGTGATTATCAGTGTACCTTTCTTCCACACTACTATGTAGTAATTATAAGGGAGCCTTTATAACAACCCCACAAGTTATTTCTTGCCTTTATCATTTCTTATCTCCATCAAAACTGTTTCCATATCCTGATTTCCTAAACTTAGGTTATCCTTCTTGATTGTGCTAACATCATTCACTAACAAAGCCATCCTTCCAAATTTTCAGAACCTCTTCTCCTTCCTGCCATGCTGCAATATTTGCTGCATCTCCAAATGTACCCTGTTCTTCTAGTAGCAACGTTGATTATTCAAGAGTCATCAACAAGTGGCTTATGCTGTGATTTCATTGGAGGTGCCAAGTGAAGGCAAGCCCTTAATTTTTCTCAACCAGAACTGAGGGGGATCCAAATATTGTATGCAGCATTCTGCACCATACTTGCAAGCCATCTAACAAACTGAGCCACTTGGACACTACTGGAGTTGCCATAACACTTGTTTTGGTGACACACTGCAGTTATGTTTCCAGCCAGCAATGCCAAAAACTGCAGTGAGATGGAATTGCATGTGGTGGAGGAGTTATGATTATTGGCTGCTGAAAATCAAATCCCTACTGTAAAGCAATCACTAAGATCATAAAATTAATAAGTGAGAGAGATTTCCTTTAACAAGCTCTCTGCAGAATTCAATTGCATTGAAAATGAATATTAAGCTTGGAGTTAAATCCTCAGTGGCCAATATATGGTAAAAGACATCACATGAACAATCTAAGGTGAAGATTGTGCAGTTTCTTACAGTTTAGCTGGGCCTGAAATCAGAGTCTGTTCAAAGCCTGCTGAACTGCTTTGTAGGTATGCCTTGGGATTGCCCATCAGCTCATACCCTATTAGATTGGCCCTCTCCTCATGCCTACATATGTATAACAATCAATATTTATATAAACTGGTCAGCAAAAAAAAACAAGAAAGAGTGTCTGCAGGGTTACATTGATGTTCAGGGTCTACGTTGTTTTTGGCAGAAAAGAACAGTAAGAAATTGTAGATATGAATTTTAATTACTAGTAAAACACATTGTTCCAAGATGTTGCTCTAAGTTATGTGTGCATGGTCCCAGTATTTACCCTTGCACCCTGCAGAGTAGCAGATTTGATACCATTACCTGCTAGTTACCCTCTAAGCCACTCACTATGCTGACTTGGAAATATATCAACATTCCTTTAGTGTCACTGAGTCGAAATCCTGGAACACGCTCCCTAACAGCATTGTGGGCTTACCTTCACCACATGGACTCCTGCAGTTTATCACACTTTCTCAAGAACATTTATTTCTGGTAAGATGGTGCCAGAGTAGGACTTCTGAACCTGTTTTTCTTCTTTTATTTTTGTTTTTTTTTCTTTCTTTTTCTCGTCTTTCATTTTTTAGTCTCTTCTATTTTGTTGTACTTAAGTTTTGGTGAAAAACTCGGTTGCTGTTATGGCATTGGCAGCAGCAAGTGGGCCCAGCAGCACAGATTCAAGTAGGCCTAGCAGTGCAGAGTTACAGTGGTGACGTTGGTGGTGAGTTTAGGTTCATGGCAGCATCTGCTTCCAGCGCAGGTTTAAGGAGGTGGTGGTGGAGGTGAGTTTGGGCCCAGTATGAGACTCCATAACATCAACAGCAACTGTATCGGTGATGTCGGTCTGAAGCAGACTCATGGTGGTGGCAGAGTTGCGCTTGGGCCACTGTAGTAGCTGACAATTTTGGAGGTGTCTGCATTGGCGAGGTCCAGCAAGGAGTCATACTGGTGAGGGAGTCAGTGGAGGTGAGGTGTCCCCGAAGAATGGCGATGTTTGTTCCAGTGCAGGCAGCACAACGAAGGGGATTCATGCCTGGCCAACAGGCCATGGTGGAGCATTTAACAAGAGGGACTTTATTTCTTCATTTTTCTGTCTTTATATTCTATATTTTGGCTTTTTTTGTGTTTTAAGATGGTATTGGAGATTGGTGACATTATACAGCACTTTGCACTCTATTTGATAACGCGATACATGTGATAATAAATAAATCAAACCAAATCTAGGAATAGGCAATAAAATGCTGGCCAGCCAGCGAAGCCTATGTTGCAGTGTGAATAAAAGCATGAACGGTAGAATAGATAAGGTTAGGGAGAGGGCTATATTCAATATACCTTAAAGCTGTATATCCATGGTGGGAGTCCTTCTCAATTTTGTCATAATTTTTTAGAAGATCAGTGGAAATTCTCACTCTTCACAAAAAGCGGCCTTTAGTTAATCTTTCTTTCTCTTGCATTCGTGTAGGAGACTACAGAGGAAATTCCGACAATATCTTTACTATCATATAAAATCACACAAAATGATGGGTTGTACAAGGAGGGAGAAGACATTATAAGGCTTTATTTGAACGAATCAGGACATTGGTCAACACTGTACCATGTCTGGCATTTGACATATTAATGACAATGATTTAATGATCAATTGCTCCACAACAATTGTTTAACAGTGTGGTTAGTTTATTAAAAACAATAAAACAAATTGCAGCAGTTGTCAGTCAGCAGGAGGTTTCTTTGTCTATGTTTGACCTGATGCCAAGAGGCTTTGTGAAACCTAGGGTAAATATTGAGGACTCCCAGGTCAACTCTGCTTAGGTTGTGAACTACTGTGTCACCATTGGGAAGGTTCTAAACAGAGATAATGGTAGTATCTAGGTCATGATTCCACAGGTATAACTATGTCAAGTTTTGATTGATCAGACTGTATGACAGCTCTCCCCATTTTGGCAAAAGTGCTCAGATGCTGCTCAAGAGGACAATGCTATGTTTCCCTTTTTCCTTTGCAAAGCTTTTTCATTTCTTGGGTGGTAGAATGTAATGAAGTTGCAAGAAGAGTTCCACTAAAACAGATAATAAAAATATAGGAGCAAATTACTTTAAATGTTGGAATCTGCACTAAAACAAAAACAAATGGTAGAGGTCACATTGGGTCAGGCATCATCAATGGACAAAGAGCAAGCTAACATTTTGAGTCTAGATGTTAAGTGCAGTCTTGAGAATGCAGCATTTATGCTATACTTTGCCGGGGGGAGGGGGGGGGGGGGGGGGGGCAGGGGTGTGGTGGTGGTGAGGTTGGAGGAGAGTTGTAGAGTGCTGTGGGAGAAAAGATGTTGATTGTTCAGGTTAAGTGATGTGTTCAGATTAAGTTAATGTGTTCTGAAGACAATTAGATACATTCTTGAAGAATGTTACATAATCCTCATGAGAAGACAGATAGGTGAGGCTGATGTTTCTAAAAAGGGATCATAAAGTAGAAGCAGAAATAAGTCTTATGGCCTATCAAGTCTGCTCTGCTCTTCAATGAGGTCATGTTTGATTTGATAATCTTCAACTCCATTTTCCATAATCCTTGATTTCCTTACTGAGTAAAAATCTGTCCATCTCAAGTTTGAATATCCTTAAAGACTCAGCTTCAACAGCCTCAGTTCCAAACGTGCCACATTTTGTTGTATCAAAATATGATTAACGTTCAATTCTGCCAATCATTAAGGGACACTTTTATTGGAAACTTTTATAAAGCACATTCAGGACAGTTCAATGATCACAGAAAAGGAGTTCAAAGGCTACAGTGAGTTGGAAATGTCAGGCATATGGGAAAGAAAGTAGATTCCACGTGAGGCTATGCTACTGTTATCTGTACTACTGAGAAAACCATAAGACATCATGAGAAAAATGAGGACTGCAGATGCTGGAGATCAGAGTCAAGATTAGAGTGGTGCTGGAAAAGCACAGCTGGTCAGGCAGCATCCAAGGAGCAGGATTCCCGATGAAGGGCTTTTGCCCGAAGCGTCGATTGTCCTGCTCCTCGGATGCTGCCTGACTTGCTGTGCTTTTCCAGCACCACTCTAATGTTGATATAAGACATCATGACTGATCTGATAATCCTCAACTTCACTTTCTTGCCACAGATAAAAGTCTGTGTATCTTGGTCCTGACTACGCTTAATGACCAGGGTCAGTGGTAAAATATTACACATATTTACCATGCTTTGAGAGAAGAAATTCCTCCTCACCTCTCTTAGATGGACAACTGAAAGTATGCCCTTTGGTCTTTGACTTTAACACAAGGAGAATCAACATCTCTGCATTTACACTCTCAAGTGCCCAGGGAATATTTTATGTTACAATAAGTTTTATTTTCATTCTTCTAAACTCCAATACGTAAAGGCATAAGAAAATCCGTCGATACTCAGAATCAATGCAGTCAACCTTCGTTGAATTGCTCCAATGTCACGCGATCATTCCACAGATAAAGGACCCAAAATTGTTCACAGTATTCTGGCTGTGGACTGACTAGTGGCTAATATAATTTTAGCAAGACCTCCCTTTTTTATACTTCATTCCCTTTGAAATAAAGTCCGGTAATACATTTTCTTTCTACATTACCTGTTGAGCTTAGATTTTATTTTTTATGATTCATGCATGATGATTCCAATTCTTTCAGTTCTTTAGCTTTCTTCAGTCTTTCTCCATTTAAATAACTTCCAGCTCTTCTATTCTACCTGCTAAAGTGGAATGCATAACCTCACACTACCCCACTTTACGTTCCATCTGCCAAGTTTTTGCCCATTCATTTAACCATTCTATATCTCACTTCAGACACTTCCTGACATCCTTACCACTTGCCATTCCATCTATTTTTGTATCATTTGTAAACTTGGTGTTCAGCCAATTACTTCCCTTATCCAATTCATTAATACATATATTATAAATAATTGTGTCCCCTACTCCTAGCACTGAGCCCTGTGTTAGTCCACTTTACATGAGCAGTAACGCCACCATTACCCAAGGACTCTGTCTTCAATTAATTAGCCAATCGTCCATCCATTTAACACTCTCTTCAAGAATGCATCTAATTGTATTTTGAACACAATAACTTAATCTGGACACATCACATAACCTGAACTATCAACATCTTTTCTCCCCCATCACTCTACATGCCACCATCCTCCCCCTCAAGTATAGCATAAATGCTGCCCTCTCCACACTTCACTCCAGCTCGAAGAAAGAGTCATCTAGACTTGAAACATTAGCTTGCTGTCTCTCCATGGATGTTGCCTGACCTGCTGTGCTCTTCAGCATCATGTACTCTTATCTGTGGTTCCACTACATCCATCTTGCTTGTTACTCCTCATAAAAATTCAATAAATTTGTTGGTCACAATTTCCCCTTCATGAAACCATGCTGACTCTGTTTTATTATACTGTGTATTTCTAAACGTTCTGCTTTAAAACATCCTTAATAATAAAATCTAGCACTTTAGCTATGCAAAAGAAAGAAGATCTTTCCTTAAAGTGTTGTTTTTCAAAATAGGACCAGGGCTAACTTCAGCGATCCATAAAGTGCCAGGTATATTTTTCGAACTGATTAAAATTAGCTTACATTTTAATAATACTTCTATTTAGCCTGATTTTATTTCTTAAAGCTTCTAACTGATGCGTCAATGATAATATACTCAGATTTTCTTCCAGACAAGAGGCTCTGTCAAACAAATTGCACCAAATCAAGGAATAAACCAATTGCCTGTATACAAACAATGCTTCTCTAATCCTTATTAGGATTTCTTAGCATCAAGGCTGTGCAATAGCATCATCTTTCACAAATGTCACCTCTTTTGTAAATTGTCACAATTCCTTCAATTTTGCTGTCACTTCTCTCTCTAGGATTTTGGATTTCTCAGTTTTTTTGCCATGACACAAAAGAGCATTAATAATGCTTCTTACCAGTTCTCAAGACACTTTGATATGCTTCCTGCTGAAACATTAATTTAAAACATTCCATGGGCAAAACACATTGGTTAATCTGTGCAAGACCCTATTCCCTAATCACTGATAGATGCATTCTCTGTTGAACATTTTGAAGTTGTTAATGCAGGGATAGGTCTGAGCCATATCAGGTGAAGGGACTTTGATTTTAGACACCATCTGAAAGAAGGATCTCCAATTATGAAGCAGCTCCTCAGTACTGCAAGGAATCTAAATTAAATTATGAGGTTATTAGGTAGAGGCTTGACTGCCATAGTATTCAGGCAACAGTTATAGCCTCTCAAAGAGTTTGATGAGAAATTCTGACAATGTAACCAAAATATATCAGCTTCTTTCACTTAACTGTCTGGGAAACTAGTGATTACTACATTTTATGGCTGATGACCTTCTTTATGATTTTCTGCTGTCATTTAATATCATGTATCCTTCAGAGGCCTCATTAATCAAATACTTCAAACATTTTCCTGCTTGTGTTTAGAGCCAAATCTCAGTTGCACTGAACTTTAAATATATCCTCAGAGTTAAAGTTGGTTGGGTGAAACACCTTCATGCACAAAGGGAAAAAAATATTTTCAAAATATTTCCTTAAGATGTTGTTTTTCTAAATAAAACCAGGGCTAACTTCAGAGGTCCATAAAGTGCCAGGTTTATTTTTTGAACTGATTAAAATTAGTTTACATTTTAATAACCATTGAAACTATGAACCACTATTTCATATAATAAAGCAAATCCACACTAGATATTTAAATAGCAGAAAGTTTTTAAAACAAAACACAAAATAAAAAAGATATAATGCTACAAAACGGCACGGTGGACGGCACGGTGGCACAGTGGTTAGCACTGCCTCACAGCGCCAGAGACCCGGGTTCAATTCCCGCCTCAGGCGACTCTCTGTGTGGAGTTTGCACGTTCTCCCCGTGTCTGCATGGGTTTCCTCCGGGTGCTCCGGTTTCCTCCCACAGTACAAAAAAAAATGTGCAGGTTAGGTGAATTGGCCATGCTAAATTGCCTGTAGTGTTAGGTGAAGGGGTAAATGTAGGGGAATGGGTCTGGATGGGTTGCGCTTCAGCAGGTCGGTGTGGACTTGTTGGGCCGAAGGGCCTGTTTCCACACTGTAAGTAACCTAATGTAAGTAACCTAAAAAACTAAGAAAACTAGGGATACACATTTAATAACATTGTCCTCACATGTACAAGGTATTCTGGTAACTTATTTATGTGTCTCTGTTAAGCATCCAAAATTTAAATACAAGAGTAGAATGTACTGCTGTGAAAAGTATGTTCAGGTATTATTTTTGTTTTTATTTTGTACATTTTATTCGGTGGTGCACTTCTGAAGTATGATTGCTGCTGTAATGTATGAAATACAGCAGCATCTTTGTGCACAGCATAATCCCACAAACAGTGATATTATAATGAATGAATAAATAGCATTCTGTAAAAGTATCAGTCCCACTGAAGGATAAGTCTGATATTTGTGTCCTAATCACTGGAATATGATTTGAACATACAATTGTTTGGCTCAAAGATGAGAGATGTGTCATTGAGCTACAGTTTTTAGAGATTGGTTTAATGAATATCTGAGAGAAGCTTTGATGTCACTGTACTCTATTAGGAGCTTGGTACTTGTACAGCTCAGAGCATGCTGCTCTGTAGCTTTATCACCGTGTACTATCTGTTAATAAATGTTCTTTAAAATTAATCTAATGTCTGTTCAATGTACATATGAAGAAGATGTAAAGAATTCACACTAGAATGCAGCTGTGACAGTCAGTTTATGTGAGCCAAATATTTGTCTTTGCACATTGTATTCTTATATTAGAACCAGTCTGACTCAAGACTGGGATACAGACATGCTGTAGCCTCACAACTTTAATGCATTGTGTGAGCTGAGATGTTTTTTTTTTTTTATAAAACCTTAAGTTATCTCAAGAATGTGACTTAAAAGAAGTTCTGGGATTTACATATTAATGAACCAAAACCTGCAATCCATTCTAAAAGATGAAAAACATAACAGCAATCTCGGCTTGTTCAATATATCATTTCAGTTGTATGACATTGTAATATTTTGCAATAAATTCTGTGTCTTAGGGATCTGGTCCACAACTACCTGATGAAGGAGCAGTGCTTCGGAAGCTAGTGCTTCCAAATAAACCCGTTGGACGATAACCTAGTGTGTGATTTTTAACAGTGTAGAAGAGACTATATTGTGAGCAACAAATACAGCAAATTGAAGCTGTCTAAAGTACAAGTAAAACACTACTTTACTACTTTGTTGTCTGGACTCAACAGTTAACACTGAAAGTGCCAGCAATCTCTCCATCTGAATTTTGTCAGTAGATGCATATCCATTGATTAAGCTCACCGGGGATCCAAAAGGTAAGGATTCAGTAATTTGAATGATGATTGAGAGGACTGTCACTCTGGGGTTTTGTTGAGTAGGTACAATAACTCTCTAAGTAGGAGTTCATTTTGTTTTAACTCCATTGATTACAGTATTGAAAATAAGGAGATATTCTGTTTTCAATATGTCCTGAGATGAATTTATATGAATCTAAGTGCTTGACAGCTGCACTTTAGTAGTGACATGTTCACTCTGAGTCAGGGATTTGTATCTCCAAACCCCACATCAGAGACTTCAACACCAAATCCAGCCGACTCCTCAGTAGTATTAAAGAGTGCTGCTCTGCCAGCATGCTATGCCTCATACAAAATGTCAAACATAGGTTCTGCTGTCCTTTTAGATAAATAGAAATAAAACCTCATCATTATTCAAAAAAGACCACAGCATTATTGATTGGCACCATCAATATGCATTAAAGTATTCAGTAACTTATTTTTTTCCTGTTTGTGAGAGAATGCTACACACAAATTGTTGATAAGTTTTCCATACTGCAACAGGGACTACCTTCAAAAAGTATGTTTTGGGATGATGAATGCTCTAAATTAACCCAATATCTGTGATGTATCAGTGTGAAATACTTGCATTACTGAATAAATGGTGGAGGTTCTTCTCATCATTTCTGATTATCTAATATCCTGCTGCCTTCACAAATACTTGCCAAGAGTTACTGGAAGAAACAGCAATTGACTACTGCAAGCCCCTTGGCACCAACTACTTTAATTCTGGACTATGCCTGAATTTAATGGATGGATTCACTATATGTAATTTTAAGTCTGTTGCGAGAACATTATTGATGCTGCCTGTGTAGAAAATTCCAAATGTCTGTCCAAATATTTTTTATAGTGACATACAAGTATATGACAGGTTTAAGTAAGGTAGACAAAGAAGAAACAATCTGTCTGTTTGCTGATGGGTACAACAATTAAGCTTTTGATCAAAAAGTATGGGCAGAGTAAGAAGAACCTTTATTATGCAACAATAGCTAGTGATATATTTTGTATAATATTTAATTTTGTGTCAGAGAAAACTCACAAGCTGGATAAGCGATGCAGCTTCACAGAAAGATATTGAACAAAAAAGTGGCACAATTTTGTTCACTGTTTCAGAAGAGGAATACTCCAATGAGATTTCATATTTGAAACCAGGCTTGTGTTCAATCTTCCAATGCTGTTTGGAGTCATACAACATGTCTCCTTTCCCAAGACTTGTAAAAATATTAACCACAGTTCCAGTTATAGAGTCATAGAGGTATACAGCACTGAAACAAACCCTTTGGTCCAACTCATCCATGCCGACCAGATATCCTAAACTAATCTAGTCCCATTTGCCAGCACTTGGCCCATATCCCTCTTAAACCCTTCTTATTCATGTACCAATCTAGTAATTGTTCCTGCCTCAACCACTTCCTCTGGCAGCTCATTCCATACAGGCACCACCCTCTGCCTAAAAAAGTTGCCCCTGAGGTCCCTTTTAAATTTGTCCCCTCTCACCTTAAAGTCGAGTTCTGGACTCCCCCACCCCAGGGAAGAGACCTTTACTATTTACCCCATCCATGCCAGTCATGATTTTATAAACCTCTGTAAGGTCACCCCTCAGTCTCTGATACTGCAGGGAAAATAGCCCCAGCCTTTTCAGCCTCTCCCTGTAGCTCAAATCCTCCAACCTTGGCAACGTCCTTGTAAATCTTTTCTGAAACCTTTCAAGTTTCACAACATCCTTCCTATAGCAGGGAAACCAGAATTATGCACAATATTCCAAAAGTGGCCGAACCAATGTCCTGTACAATTGCAACATGACCTCCCAACTCCAAGCACCTTGTTCATATACTATCTACCTGTGACTCCACTTTCAAGGAACTATGAACCTTCACTCCAAGGTATCTGTGTTCAGCAACACTCCCCAGGACCTCCTGAAAGCTAACCAGTGATCAGAACTGAAAACATAAATGCTGGAGATCCCAGCAGATCAGGCAGCATCCATGGAGAGACAGAAATTTAATGTTCAAGTCTGAAACAGAGCTGGCATAAAGTGTGGAGGGGACAACATTTATGTCTACATTGAGGAGACCAAGTGCAGACAGGGTGACTGATTTGTGGTCTGCTCAATCTACAAGCATGACCCCGTGCTCTAATTTGCTGACCAGTTTAATTCTCCATTCCATTCTCATGCTCATGTTTCTGTCCTGGGTGTGCAATGTCTCAGTGAAGTCCAATGCAAGGTGAAGGTACAATATCTAATTTCCGTTTGTGCACATTACAACCTGAAAGATTCAACATTAAGTTCAACAACTTTGGACCATGAAATTTGAACTCCATTTTGATATAATTCCTGACTTTCTTTATTGCCCCTGCCCTCCCCTCCCCACCAGAACTGAGCAACATTGTGCTTGTTCCTAATAGCTGCTCTATAATTCTGCATTCTTCCTTTTCTAAAACAACTACACTATTATGTGGACTCTGTTTCTCCTGTAAATGCTGCCAGACCTGCTGAGTTTCTTCAGTCCTTTCTGATTTTGCTTCACCAGCATCTGCTGTATCTTGCTTCCACAAACAGTTTGAAAAAGTTTGGATCTGGCACCTGGGATCTTGTCAATTATTTTGTATTGGCAATGTTTTTGTTAGCAAATTACCCAGAAAGATTTAATTTTGAACATCTGTAAAGAAGCCAGTTTACCCTTGATATTGCTTTTGGTCATAAGCAAATTTGAGTCATATAATGGCCAATAAAACTATAAATTATCAAAATCTGCATTGGAGGCTTTTTTTATTTTCACACATTCATGATAAAATGAGTTTTTTTTCTGTCAAATTTTAAGACCTCATCTCTGTGTGCAGTTTTGGTCCTACTATTTATGGAAGGATTGAGGAGATGGAGGAGGAGGACTCAGAGGACGCGATTACATTGAGTAGGTTGCCTTATGAGGAAATGTTCAATTGACTGGATCTATTAGGTATTGGAATTCATTGAATGACAGAACAGACTTGAGGGGGTGAATGGCCTATTTCTGCTCTTATGAAGATTCACATTTGGAATAAGCCAATGGTGTGCAGAAATGTGAAGTCAGTCAAATATCAATGTTTAACTATGTTGAGATAGGCTATGTATGTAACTTGAATGTTGCACTTATCCATTGCGAGTGAACTTTACAGCTAGAAAGTATCAAATTATGCTTCTTTGTTAATGATAACTGTGATGTAAGTAAAGTCAGCCTAACTTCTTCAAGTTTTGTTACCCATCTTCACAAGATTCAGTGTGGTGACATAGTAGTTTAGTGGTTAGCACTGCTGCCTCACTGTAGCAGGTACCTGGGTTGTTTTGCACCTACATCACAGTTATCATGAATAAAGAAGCATAATTTGATACTTTCTAGCTGTAACGTTCACTCTGTGTGTAGTTTGCACATTGCCCCTCTGTCTGTGTGGGTTTCCTCTTGGTGCACAAGTTTCTACCCACAGTTAAAAAAAGATGTGTAAGCTTGGTTGAATAGCCATGGGAAATGCAGGATTACAGGAATAGGGTGGGTCTGGGTAGGGTGGTCTTCAGAGGGGTGGTATAGACACAATGGGCCAAATGGCCTGCTTCTACATTGTAGGGATTCTATGATTTTAAGATTGGTTCCTGGTCATTCCAATACAATGTTAAAATTCTTGTTTTTGTGTTAAAATCAATCCACTGTTTGTGTCTCTAATTACATCTGTCACTTTCTCCATTACTGCAAACTCTACTTCCTATATTCATGCACTTCATTTTAACACCAATCCCTATTTTGCAGCCTTTCATACCAACATTAATGGCTGCCCATTAACCTAACAAAAACCTACACTCTACACTTTGTGTCCTAACTCCCATGCTAAAAACACTGTGGATGTACCTGAATCTGTAGTAATGAATCCAGAGTCATGATTCAGTTGGAACTCAGCTTTAGTCTGAAAGTTGCAGAACAGCACATTAAAAACATGTAACTAAAAGGTCCGTGAATGTCTGGACTGTGTTGCTAATTGTGGCTTCCTTATTTAAAGAAATTTGTTTGGTTTTCTTCATGAGATATTAACATAGTTAATTAAGTTAACATTGTAAATGTGAAAACCTAGTTTTTATGTTCACAGTCACAAAGGAAAAGACATCATGACTTCATTTACATACAGATGTCAACCCTTCATAAAGAACTGAAGCACTGTTTATAACAACACCAGGCTCACATTAGCTGACATTTGAATTAAGTTGACTTAAGTATGCAAATCTGGTTTTATATAACCTTAAAGTTTCAAAGACTTGATTACATTTTGTTTTTGATGGGCTATGGCATGACAAGGTGTGCAAGAATTGAAGCAAACATGGAGATATTAGAAATGAAGGCTACCACCTTGGACTCGCAGGAGGTTCCGCAAGGAGAAATAGGACGTAAACAGATGAAAAGAATGAGGGAGAATATTTTTCTTTTCATTCTTTCATAGGATGTGGCAACATTTATTGTCTAGCTCTTGTCTGTAAATAGTTCACATCAACATACAGCAAATTCGAGGCAACATTCAGGTTGAAAAAGATATAGCAAGTGACATACAAATATAAGTGAATGATTATACAAACATCAGGCAATAACCATCTTGAACATGCAACAATTTAACCCTCTTCTCTTGTTATGCAATGATACTTCCATCTCTGAATTCCCCATTAACAACATCCTGAGGGTTACCACTAATCAGAAACTGAACTGGACCAGCTGTAGGACCATAACACCATATGACATAGAAGCAGAGTAGGCTATTCAGCCCATCAAGCCTGTGAGGACATTCAATAAGATCGTGGGTGATCTGAATCTTCAACTCCATTTTCCTGTCTTTCTCCATAACCTCAATTCCTTTACCAATTAATATTCTGTCTGTCTCAGCCTTGAATATACTTAATGACACAAACTTAACAACCATCAGTGGTAAAGAATTCTACTGATTCAGAATCCTGAGAAATTCTGTCACATATCTGTCTTAAATTGGCAACTCCTTATCATGAGATTAAATCTCTTGTTCTAGATTCCCCTGTAAGTAAAACAGCCTATCCCTAATTGCTTAATACCCAGTGGACTTTAATGCTGGCTTTTAATGATTTATGCAGGAGGACTCCCAAATCCCTTTGTGCTGCATCTTTCTGCAGTCTTTTGCCATTTAAATAATATTCAGTCCCTCTATTCCTCCTGCCAAAATCCATAAACACTCATTTTCACACATTATATACCATATGTCAAGTTTTTGCCCTTTCCCTTTATCTGTCTATATTCCTCTGCAGACTCTTTCTTTCATCTTCACCAGTGGTCTTTGATATGTTGTTTATATCATTCGAAACTTAGCTATAGTACATTGACTTCCTTAAGTCTAAAATATAAATTATAAATAGTTATGAACCAAGAACTGATCCCTAGTTACAGACTGCCATCCTAAAAATGCTCCTCCTTCTCCCAATGCTCAGTCTTCTGTTTGTTAGCCAATCATTTATCTGTTCTAATATATCACCACCAACACAATGAGTTCTTCCTTTATTAAATTTACTAATGTGTGGCACTTAGCAAATGCCTTAAGAAAACTCAAATATATTAGATCCACCACTTTCCCTTTATTTATCCTGCTTGTTAGCTTCTCAAAAAATTCTAGTAATTATGTCAGCCATGACTTCCTCTTCATGATGCCAAGATTATTCTACTTGAATACATTACATATCTCTAAATGTCTATTCTAAAACTTACCCTCTCACTCACCTGCTTTTTCTCCCAGCTATTTCACATGCTCAGTTTCACTCAGTAGCTGTATTTGTAACTTGCGCATTTTACTGAAATACTGCACCTTTTACTGTAAAAAATGGCTTTGACCTGTAACACTGACCCTACACTGAATGGATTTCGAGCTGATATCTATGAAGGCCAGATTTCAGAGAGTCCATAGAGTCATAGAGATTGCAGCACTGAAACAGACCCTTCAGTTCAACTCATGCATACCAACCAGATATCCTCAACTAATCTTGTCCCATTTGCCAGCACTGGACCCATATCCCTCTAAACTCTTCCTGTTCATATTCTCATGAAGATGCCTTTTAAATGTTGTAATTGTACAAGCCTCCACCACCCTCTGTGTGAAAACATTGCTCCTAAAATTCCTCTTAAATTTTCCCCTCTCACCCTTAACCTATGCCCTCTGGTTTTGGACTCTCCCACTCCAGGGAAATGACCCTATTTATCCTATCCATGCCTGTCATGATTTTATAAACCTCTGTAATGTCTTCCCTCAATCACCGACGGTCCAGGAAGAAACAGCTCCAGCTTATTAAACTTCGCCCTATAGCTCATGCAGTGGAATCCTGGCAACATTTTTGTAAATTATTTCTAAACCAGACTTGGAATTCTGGCCATTAAAACATAGACAGGTAAGTGGGTAATTTTTACTGGGATAGGTTGCATCTTTTCTGATGGTGATCAGAAGATATGGGCCAGTGTAATTTCTGCATTACATAAAAACAGCAAATGCATTTCCAAAAAGCATTTCAATGTCTGTGAATCTCTTTGGGAAATGTTTGCAATTGTAGTTTTTTTCTGTTTTTGTACTGGTGTGGAGAAGTTATATAAAAGCTCATATGCAGCTCTCTATATTTCCTTCATAAGACCAAAGACATTGGCGCAGAAATTAGGCCATTCAGACCATCAAGTCTTCTCTGTCTGATAGGTTTTCAATCCCATTTTCCCACTTGCTACCTATAGCCTTTGATCCCTTTAGCTATCCAAGAACTTATTTATTTCTGTTTTAAATATTCTCAATGACCTAGGCGAAAGTGAGGACTGCAGATGCTGGAGATTAGAGTCGAGAGTATGGTGCTGGAAAAGCACCGCAGGTTAAGCAGCATCTGAGGAACAAGAAAATTGATGTTTCGGAGAAACATTCTTCATCAGAAATATGATGAATCCTGATCAAGGGCTTTTGCCCGAAACATCAATTGTCCTGCTCCTTGGATGCTGTCTGACCTTCTGTGCTTTTCCAGCACCATACACAATAACCTAGACAACACAGCCTTCTGTGGCAATTAATTCCACAGATTCACCATTCTCTGGCTAAAGACGTTTCTCTGTATCACTGTTCTATAGACTCTTCACTTTACTCGAAAGCTGTGCCCTCACGTCCTTGTTTCTTCTGCCAATGGAAACATCTTCCACTCTGTTCAGACTGTTCAGTATTCAGTAAGTTTCAATCAGATCCCTCCCAACCTTGCGAAGAAAGTTCATAAATCTGAAGTGCAAAGGGACTTGGGAGTCCTAGTCCAGGTTTCTCTTAAGGTAAACTTGCAGGTTGAATCAATAGTTAGGAAGGCAATTGCAATGTTGCCATTCGTCTTCAGAAGACTTGAATATAAAAGCAGGGATGTACTTCTGAGGCTTTATAACGTTCTGGTCAGACCACATTTAGAGTATTGTGAAAATAGTCCATGCCTCAATTCTTCCTACCATGTTTCATGATCTCACACATTCCTACTTCTTTATTCACTTTCCTAAGCTTTCTGCAGCCTCCCCATCTCCTCAACATAATTTACTCTTCATCTATCTTTGTATCATCTGCAAACTTTATCACACTGCCCTCAGTTCCTTCATCATTAATGCATAAAGTGAAAAGTCGTGGCCCCAACACTGATCTTTGTGGAACACTACCAGTCACTGGCTTCTATCATGAGAAGGACCCTTTTATCCCCACTCTCTGCCTTCTGCCAGTCAGCCAATCTTCTACCCATGCTAGTACCTTACCTCTAATATCTTGGACCCTTATCTTACTCAACAGCCTCCTTGTGGCAACTTATCAAAGGCTTTCTGGAAGTCTAGATAGATCACAGCATCCATTGGCTGTCTATGGTCTAACCTGATTGTTACCTCCTCCAAGAGTCATTGATGAAGATTTCTCTGTCTGTCAAGTGCAGGTTTTTGAGCATATTCACTGAGTTTCTAACAGTCCCACTCCCACCTTCAAGGATGGAGTTGTTCGTCTTTCTACTCCCCAAAATCCTCAAAGGTCTATTCCAGCTTACAGAAGATAATTGCTGTTAACTTCCACTGAAATTAAGCCAATCTGTAAAGCTGCTGCATTCAAATTGAGGCATTCAAATCTTGCTCACTTCAAGGATAGTGATCTTCCAAATAAAGCAATGCTAATCAATAAACAGGGTATGTCCATTGAAAATTCTAAAATTGAGTTCAAGAGATTTCTGGTTGGTTCAGAATGTTAAGCAGTGTGGAATCAAGGCAGACAAAACTTAGATGAGTGAGCCCAATTGCAGAACTCTCAGAAAACCTGATATAGGTGTGGTCTCCTTCTGTCTTCTACCATTCTATGACTGTCAAGAAAATAATAATGCAAGCCAGCAATGGACAGCCTCGAGGGACTAAAGGGCCTTTTGTTCTCTGTAGATTTTTTAGATGCATTATAAAGTGCAAACTGGGTTCTGATTTAGCAGCATTTCAGTCAACTTTTTAAATGAGTGGAGAATACCTTTGTGTAGCCTTCCAATTGTCACTTTAAACTATCCTCCGGGTTTGTATGAGATAAAGACAGAGTTCCTGAGTAGATGGATTTGGGGGACAGGGTAAAATCTATGAAAAATGTGCACCAATTTCCCCACTCTACCACTGACAGTATTTTCTTTTTTATTTGTAACATGGGTAATAGTAGGCAAAGTAAGACAGAAGGTTATCTAGTTTATCTTCAATCATTATAGATATCACATGCTAAAATCATAGCAAACTTTTTGACTAATTATAGCAAACAGTTTCTGTCAATGAATTTACAACAGATACAAGATAAGGAAAACCCATAGTAGTAGACAGCTTTGGGATCCATGAGTCCAAACTAATTGGTTCCTCTCAAATATGTTCTGATGCTCCATCTTAATTGTTTATAATTTGTTCATAACAATGCTTTTTCCCTGAATAAAATCTGTCCAATTTGCATTTGAATGGTTCAATATAAATTGCAACTATCTTCTGCTTAGGAACGTTGTTCTATAGATTAATCAATTGTTTACTAAAATATTACTTTGTAGACAATGGGAAAGATAAGCGAGTGAGGTGTAAAACAGTGGCAGATTCACTATCATCTTTTTTTTGCACGAGCGTAAGAATTCAACGGTCTCATTCCTGAATATGAAACGTGACATCTTGTCTACTTTAAGCACGTTTTATCAGCCTTAGTATGTTTAACAAAAACAGAAAATTATTTATCAAATGACTTTGGACAATGTTGAAATTACTTTTTTGAAGAAAAAGAAGTATAGACAAAATCTGATGCATGAGAAATCCATGCATACTACCAGCAAGCTGAAGCTGTTCACAGCCATATTCATGCAAAGAACAATGATATTGTATGTTTCTTTAGTAACTGGCAGGAACCCAATGTCCTCATCATTAAGCAGAGATTTCATTTATGTAGTGGTTCAACACTCATTGCCCTGCAGGGCTTGAGTGTCTGTATTTGTTTCAAATATGTGCTGGCACATATCAGGAATAGTTTATTGATGGAGGCCTGAGCTGTTTTTCAGGACTTGACCTAGTGCTGCACAACCATATCCTGCTGCGTTGCCACATATTAGCTGCTCAAAGGCTTTCTCTCCTTCAACTCATGTTACTAGTCTGACATTGATGGGCATGTAATCAGTGGTGGTTTAATAGAGAAGGGTGTTGAATGGAACTCAGTTGCATGCAGACATATACAGACCATTATTGATTCAGTGCTAGCATTGATTTATAAAATCAACGACAGTTTTTTTTTAGTGCCCATAGAAAATTGAAAAACATGCAATAACTAAGAATAGTGCAGGGCATATGCAGGAAATCACCAAAATTTAATTCCCAATATTTTGAAAAATAAACCAGAAACATGATCCATGATCTAGTTAAAGGTGACATTGTTATGATAGGGATTATTAGAGGATGACCACATGTTGATTCCACTCCTTTGAGATGCTAAACTGTTCTCCCCAAAAGTCCATCGCAGATGGTGCCTATGATGTGCCTTTTTTAGTCACTTATATAAGAGGCTGAGCTGTAATTTTTCCAGTTAAATGTTAGGAAGGCAGAAAATATTGTCTTCTGATTGATCCATGTATTTTATTCCATTCCTGGCTTTTACTTCACTATTGATGGTGTGGCTTCAGCAGTCTGAGCCCAAATTCCTCGAATTATTAGAAGAAATCTCTCTCTGTTTCCTTTTCTGACATTTAAAATTTAAAATGTACTGCTTACTTTGTTACCTATGGTGTTGCCACATTCTTTGATTCCTTGTTCTAAATGCTACTGTTGAAGCAGCACTTTATAAATGCAAACTATTGGAAGTCATGCAATTGGTTTGGCATTTGAGTAGGACCCATGGTTTATATAATTCAAGATGAGAAAGGAAATACAGGGAGAGGTTTCTTTCTGAAGTCAACATTTTAAAACAATACAAAGGACAGGAGTAGACCTTTCAACCCCTCAAGCCCACTATGTTGTCTTCCAATAAAATCTTGGCAGATCTACACTTTGACTCCTTCTGCGATCTGTGTTCCAAATCCCTGAATTAGCAAAAAATGGGTCTGTTTCATTAATTGAGCTGACATCATTGTTGTCAGGGATAGTATCTCATTTTTACCAACCAATTAATTATTCTCAATATGCATAAAACATTAATCAATCCTTCTTTAAAACTTCCATATTCCTTCACTGAGGTTTAAATTTAAGAGCTGGGTGGAAGTTGTAGGTGAAGTCAATGAACTGCTCCAGTACAGTCTGGGTGAAGGATGCTATGCCGATGCAGTCATAGCAAAAGAGTTGGGGCATAGAGCCTGTGTAGGTATTGAAAAGGGACTGTTTGACAGAGCCGACAAAGAGGCTGGCGTAGCTAGGGCCCTTCCGAGTGCCCATTGCCACCCCCTGGATTTGGAAAAAATGGGAAGAGTCAAATGAAAATTTATTAAGGGTGAGAACTAGTCCAGCAAGGTAGAGGAGGGTTATTGGAGGAGGGGTAATGGATGGGTCTGTTGGAGAGGAAGAACCTGAGGGCCTGAACGCCATCCTTGTGGGGTATGGGCATGTATAATGACTGCATATCTATAATGAAGGTAAAGTGCTAGAGCCCGGAGAACTGGAAGTTACTAAACAGATGGAGGACATGATTAGGATTGTTGATTAGGTTGTGGGAAGTATCTGAAGCAAGGGGGAAGGACGGAGTTGAGATAGAATGAGATGGCTTTGGTGGGGCAAGAGCATGTGGAGATGATGGGTCAACAAAACGGCCTCATCATTTGGCATGTGTTTCAGTGGGCCTTTGGTGAAAACCCCACCCCTGAGCTTTGCCGCATATTCACCATCTCCTCCAGCCTCAAACTCTGAGGCCGAATTCTCCATCCTCAAGAAAGGGCTCATGTTTGTGTCCCTCCACTCCCACCTCAACGAATTCTGTAGCCGCCACGACATGGACCTCTTCTTCCTCCGCCTCCACCTCCGTGCCTTCTTCTTCAACAAAACTCCCAATCTCCTTCCGAGGACCTCTTCTCCTGCACTTGGTAAACCCCACCACCACCGCTGGCCTTGTACCAGCTATAGACCTCTTCATTGCAGACTGCCAATGTGACATCGGCCGCCTCAATTTCTCCACCCCGTTACCCACTCCAACTTCGACCCCTCTGAACGTGCAGCACTTCACTCTCTCTGCACCAAGTCCCGATTCACCATCAAACCCACTGACAAAGACAGGGCAGTGGTAGTCTGAAGGATGGACCTCTATGTCGCAGAGGCCGAACACCAGCTCTGCCACACCACATCCAACCACCCCCTTTACCTGACCCCACTGTGACCCATCACGCCAAAATCACTCAGACTGTCTGTGACCTCATTGTCTCTGGTGATCTCCCCTCCACTGCCTCCAATCTCATGGACTCCCAGCATCACGCTGCCCGGTTCTATTGCCTGACTAAGATCCGCAAGCCCAACTATCCAGCCAACCCATCATCTCCACATGCTCTTGCCCCACCAAAGCCATCTCATTCTATCTCAACTCCGTCCTTCCCCCTTGCTTCAGATACTTCCCACCGACATCCACAACCCTAATCATGTCCTCCACCTGTTTAGTAACTTCCAGTTCTCCGGGCTCTAGCACTTTACCTTCATTATAGATATGCAGTCATTATACACACCCATACCCCACAAGGATGGCCTTCAGGCCCTCAGGTTCTTCCTCTCCAATAGACCCATCCAGTACCCCTCCACCAATAACCCTCCTCTGCCTTGCTGGACTGGTTCTCACCCTTAATAAATTTTCATTTGACTCTTCCCATTTTTTCCAAATCCAGGGGGTGGCAATGGGCACTCGGAAGGGCCCTAGCTACGCCAGCCTCTTTGTCGGCTCTGCCAAACAGTCCCTCTTCAATACCTACACAGGCTCCATGCCCCAACTCTTCTGCTATGACTGCATCGGCATAGCATCCTTCACCCAGACTGTACTGGAGCAGTTCATCGACTTCACCTCCAACTTCCACCCAGCTCTTAAATTCATGTGGTCCATCTTGGACACCGCCCTCCCCTTTCTTGACCTCTCCATTTCCATCTCCGGCAACAGTCTCCAGACTGATGTTTACTATAAATCCACAAATTCCAATAACTACCTGGACTACACAACCTTCCACTCAATATCCTGTAGGAACTTCATCCCGTAATCCCAATTGCTCCACCTCTGGCGCATCTGCTTGGATGAAGAGACATCCAATTCCAAGCATCCCAGATGTCCACCTATTTTAAGCAAAGTGCTTTTCACCCTCTGTCACCCAGCCAGCCCTCCACCGCGCCATCTCCATTCCCCGCTCCACTGCTCTTAACCCTCCCCCCTCTGAATGCAATAAAGACAGGGTCCCCCTTGTCCTGCTTTTAGTGACTGACAGAATGTGCACCATTCCCATGAACAAAACCTGTGTACAAAACACCTGATCCCACCAGTCTCTGCATCCATCGTATCATCCTTAAACACTTCCACCAACTCCAATTAGACTCCACCATCAAGAACATGTTCCCCTCCCCATCCCACTCTGCCTTCCGCAAGGGCCGCTCCCTTCATCAATCATTGGTTCCAGCCGTTTTCCCCACCAACCCCCTCCGAACCCCTTAGAACCTACCTCTGCAATCGTAAAAGATGCAAAACCTGCTGGAACAGCGACTCCCTCACCTCCATCCAGGGCCCCAAACAGTCCTTCCAGGTGAGACAGATGTTCACCTGCCTCCCTTCCAACCTAGTTTACTGTATCTGGTGCTTCCGACATGCTCTTTTCTACACCAGGGAGATTAAACTTAAACTCAGGGCAGGTTTTGCCGAGCATCACAGCCAGGTCTGCAGGGGCCAACCTGACCTCCCAGTCACTACCCATTTTAATTTCCCTTCCCATTCCCTTTCCAACATGACCAACGTTGGCCTCCTCCATTGTACAGCAAATCAGACTGCAAATTGGAGGAACAACACCTTATTTTCCACCTGGGCAGCCTACAGTCTGGAGGAGTCAACACTGAGTTTCCCAATTTCAAATAGCCTCCTATCCAATCACCTGACTCCCTACTCAGCCCTCCCCCTCCCATTCATCCCTCTGATTGTCCCTTCATTCCAGCTACCAACCAGATTCATTCCTCCCATCGACCAACTAGGTCGTACCCACTATCCCTAGTGTTCACCTATCCCTACCTCACCACTCCACTCCCCCCTTCATCTGCAGCTCCCCTTACACCCACCCAAAGTCCTGAAGAAGGGTTACACCTGAAACATTAACTTCTCCACCTCCTGCTCTGCCTGGTTTGCTGTGTATTCCAGCACCTGCAGTTTTTTTTGTCTCTAACCTTTGTTGAAAGGGGCAATGTAAGTCTTGTTGGTTGTACAACCAACTGTGAGACCCTCTGACATTTCAATAAGATTATGTACCTAATTTCACTCCAGTAAGGCCTGGCACTAACCTGTGATCCCTAGTGCTAGATTGCCCAATGAACAGAAAAATAGGCCACCCCAATGAAAATTCCAATCAGTGACAGCTGCCCTGGCAGCAGGTTCAGGTCTCAAAAGGGATTACACTCAGTGACTGTCTTGCTTTTTCTCCCAGTTATATTCATTGTGAAGCTCCCAAGTTTGGACTTGGATAAATTAAATTCTTCAAAGACCAAAAGCTAACATGCTTCATGCTTCCACAGTAGTGGCCCCTGATGTCAGGGAATATCAGAATTCATCCAGAATAAAACTGTTAACTATACTGGCTAGTTAATCAGGAACCTGCTTAGTTGGATGTCATTTTTTAAATGCTCCCAAGAAAACAGTCTCAACCAACAAAAACAATTCACATTTATACAGTGTTCCTAAAGTCACAAAGTATTTCAAGAATAAGTAGATAAAAGCAGACACTGATTAAAGTGTCTGAAGCAATGGAGATGTAGTGTTACAGTTGTGTTACTGGACTAGTAAAATAGAATAGGATAGAAAAGAATGGATGTGTATGAGTTGCTAAGGTTCAGTGTCATCTTAATTACAGAAATTATAAAAATAAATAATTGAGACAAATTATTATAAACCTTATAAGGTCACTCCTCAGCCTCCGATGCTACAGGGAAAACAGCCTCAGCCTGTTCAGCCTCTCCCTATAGCTCAAATCCTCCAACCCTGGCAACATCCTTGTAAATCGCTTTCTGGAGTGGCTAAGGAATGCCTCCCCCAAAGCCATGCCTAGGCTGCCAAAGCAAGGATTTCTGCACTGGATTCTCCACACTGCCACGGCCGAAGTCACACATCACTGCCATAGCAAGGTGGGACAGACTGGACCCAACAAGTTATTGACATTGAAGCTGCCATTCGAGCCATCACCAATTCAGTCGCCACCCAGTCACCACATTGCCACCATAGCCACAAGGAACAAACCGGAACAACCATGCCGCCACTACTATAGCCTCTGCTGATACTGCCACACCGTCACTAGGAGAAATGGACCAGACTCATTAATGATGACATCTTACATAAAGCCATGGCCACTATGGCCATGAAGAACATATATCTAGATCCACCATCACAACCACCTTCCTCTACCGCAGCCACAGAAAAGAAGAAACAGTAGTAATAATAATCCAGATGTCCAAAATAATGCTCTATGAACATGGATTCAAATCCCATCATGGCAGCTGGTGGAATATAATTCGATAAATAAAATCTGGAATGCAAAGGTAGTCACAATATTCGTGACCATAACTACAGTTATTGATTGTAAAATTCCATCTATTCCATTCATGCCCTTTAGGGAGGAAAATTTGCCATTCTTACTTGGCCTTGACGGCATGCGACTCCAGACCAACAACAATGCAGTTAAATCTGAAATGGTCTAGCAAGCCACTCAGTTCAAGGGCAATGAAGGATAGGAAACACTTGCTGGTCTTGTCAGTGACCCTGACATCCCATGCAATAAAGGAAAGCCGGTTTTAAGGGAGGTCGTTGAGGAAGAGGAGAGTTAGAGAGGTAGGAAAGTTTAGAGATGAATATCTGGAGAGTAGACCAAAATGGCTGACATCCAGTTGGGAAGTAAAGAAGCATAAAAGAAGAGTTCAAGAAATAGTGAATTCTTGGAATGTTCTTCAGAATGGAAGAATCCACATGTTCTAATATAAGTTGAATATACTTACTCAGACCAGATTTTTAGGGTATTTTTAAACAGTGACTATTAATAGGATATGGGCCGGGTGCTGACAGGTGGGAGTAGATTGGGTTGGGATATCTGGTCGGCATGGACATGTTAGACCAAAGGGTTTGTTTCCATGTTGTACATCTCTTTGACTCGATGACTACATAAACACCTCTACCAGCTGGTTAGGCTCCATAGCACCATGTTCCAAGATGCACAGATTCCAACCTGTCAGTAAATTACCAACACATGACTACTGAGGTCACAGTTACACAACATCTTACATTTGAGGCATTTCTACACATTTAAATTCTACCTCAACAGATGGAGCAAGGTCAAAGTCTGAAGGGGCTAAGAATGAGAATTTTAAATTGGAGATAGTGGTGAGGGGTTGTTGAGGGTTGGGAGATAGTAGTGGTGGAATCAGTAAGAACCAAGAAATGAAATGTTTAGGGTTAAGTAGGAAAGAGCGGCAGATGTGTTGAATAAATCATGGGACATGTGTCTTCATCTGCACTGTGTAATGATAGACAATAGACAATAGGTGCAGGAGTAGGCCATTCAGCCCTTCGAGCCTGCACCGCCATTCAATATGATCATGACTGATCATTCCTAATCAGTATCCTCTTCCTGCCTTATCTCCATAACCCTTGATTCCACGATCTTTGAGAGCTCTATCCAACTCTTTCTTAAATGAATCCAGAGACTGGGCCTCCACTGCCCTCTGGAGCAGAGCATTCCACATAGCCACCACTCTCTGGGTGAAAAGGTTTCTCCTCATCTCTGTTCTAAATGGTCTACCCCGTATTATTAAGCTGTGTCCTCTGGTTCGGCACTCACCCATCAGCGGAAACATGTTTCCTGCCGTCAGAGTGTCCAATCCTTTAATAATCTTATGGGTCTCAATCAGATCCCCTCTCAGTCTTCTAAACTCAAGGGTATACAAGCCCAGTCGCTTCAGTCTTTCAGTGTAAGGTAATCCCGCCATTCCAGGAATTGACCTCGTGAACCTACGCTGCACTCCCTCAATAGCCAGAATGTCTTTCCTCAAATTTGGAGACCAGAACTGCACACAATACTCCAGATGTGGTCTCACCAGGGCCCTGTACAGCTGCAGAAACACCTCTTTGCTTCTATACTCAATTCCTCTTGTTATGAAGGCCAGCAAGCTATTAGCCTTCTTCACTACCTGCATGCTTACCTTCATTGACTGGTGTACAAGAACACCCAGATCACTCTGTACTGCCCCTTTAC
>NC_057712.1:46566972-46573198 GCF_004010195.1 Chiloscyllium plagiosum
AGGCTCATCCGAGAAAACGAGATCTTTCTGGACAAGACCTTCAGCGATGGTCTCAAATTGCAGATTGAAGCTTATTGTATTATGGTCACTACTTCCCAATGGCTCCTTCATTTCGAGGTCCCTGTTCAATTCTGGTTCGTTGCACAATACCAGATCCAGAATTGCCTTCTCCCTGGTTGGCTGCAGCACCAGCTGCTCTAAGAATCCATCTCTGAGGCACTCCACAAAGTCTCTTTCTTGTGGCCCAATACCATCCTGATTCTCCCAGTCTACCTGCATGTTAAAATCCCCCATAACAACTGTAGTAACATCTTTGCGACAGGCCAATTTCAGCTCCTGATTCAACTTACATCCGACATTCAGACTACTGTTTGGGGGCCTGTAGATGACTCCCAAGAGGGTCTTTTTACCCTTAGTATTTCTGCAGTTCTATCCACACTGACTCTACATCCCCTGACTTTAGGTCCCCCCGCGCAAGGGACTGAATATCCTCCCTTACCAACAAGGCCACCCCACCCTTCTGCCCGTCTAATAGCAATCACTTACCTTCCCGACCGGCTTTGCGCTCCGCCTGAACTTCCGCCCAGCTCCCGCCGCTCTCTGCTGTGAAAAGCTGTGTAATATGATGTACAATGGATGAGTGACACATGGCATAATGCAAATCTGGGTAAACAGTTTTGGGTGAGCTGAAAAGTCAAGCCAGGGAAGTGACAGTGGTCCTTAACTAAGTTAAACTTTTATATCCTGCCCATGCTTTCTCCCCCTTCCTCCAACACATCTGCAAAATGAGTGACACTTACATTGATTCCGTTCAGACATGTGCCTCCATTCAAGCACAGATCTGAGGAACACTTAGTGAGATCTGTCTCACAGTCATGCCCGGTAAACCCAACTGGACAATTACAGACAGATCTTGGCATTGTATTCTAACACACTTTACCAATGAGGCGTCGGCAAATCACAGCTCCTCATTACCTCGTCACAAAAAGATTCTTTAAAAGATGAGATCACAGTTATTTTCAGTGCAAAATTTGAAAGCCTAGTATCACAGATTGACATGCACTACGTTTATCTCTATTATATCAGCCTTTATTCCTTTCAGAAGAATTGGCAGAAAGAAAATTGTGTAATATGTTTGACATTTTCAACAAATCAGATTCCCCAAACATTCCCCAAGGACAAGAGGAGTTTTAGTTTGACTGGGATGAATATAAAAAAGAACATTCATGTAAGAATAAATGTCTATTAACTGACTGCATTGTAAAACAAACCTGCTCAGCTTGCTTTATAATAACCATGCACAAATGTTTTAATATTGACAGTTTTATGATCAAAAATAATTTAATCACTGGTTTCTGGTGCATACTAGTAACACTTTAAACAGTAGCATGCACAATAAAAAGCCCAAAAGAAAATCTTCATTACATAGAGTCATAGAGCTGTACAGCATGAAAACAGACCCTTCAGTCCAACTTGTCCATGCTGACCAGATATCCTAATTAGTCGAGTCCCATTTGCCAGAATTTGGCCCATATCCCTCTAAACCCTTCCTATTCATGTACCCAGCCAGATGTCTTTTAAGTGTTGCAATTGTACCAGCCTCCATCACTTTCTCTGGAATCTCATTCCACACACATACCACCCTTTGCATGAAAAAGTTGTCCCTTAGATCCTTTTCAAATCTTTCCCTTCTCACCTTAAACCAATGCTCTCTAGTTTTGGACTCTGCTACCCTGGGGGAAAGAACTTGGCTATTCATCCTATCTATGACCGTCAGGATTTTATAAACTTCTATTATGTCATTCCTTAGCTCACAACACTCCAGAGAAAATAGTCCCATACTATTCAGCCTCTGCCTACAGCTCAAACCGTCCAACCCTGGCAACATCCTTGTAAATCTTTTCTGAACCATTTCAATTTTCACAACATCCTTTCAATAGCTAGGAGACCAGAATTGAACACTGTATTCCAAAATTGGCCTAATTAACATCTTGCACAACTGAAACATGATCTCCCCACTCCTATACTCAAAGTTTTCAAAAATGCAGCACATATAAACAAATTCTCATTGACAAAGTGGATATGTTAATTAAGACCCCATTCTAATGAACAGGTGTTATTGCAAAGTGTTATGATCTGGAATGTAACAGAAAAGCTGCTAGAAGCAGATTTAAATATAACATTCCGTACTTGAGAAGAAGTTACAGGGTCACAGGCATTGAACCAAGGAAGCAGGATCAAAAGCTCTTTCAAAGAACTGGCATGATGGGTGAATGATCTACTTCTGTACTATTCAGGGGACATGGATGGTTAAATGAGTGGGCAAAGGTCTGGCAGATGGAGTACAATGTTAATAAATGTGAAGTCATCCATTTTGTTAGGAATAACAGTAAAAAGGACTATTACCTGAATAGTAAAAAGCTGCAGCAAGCCACTGCACAAAGGGACCTGGGTGTCCTTGTGCCTGAATCACAGAAGGTTGGTCTGCAGGTATAACAGGTAATTAAGAAGGCAAACAGAATTTTGTCCTTCACTGCTAAAGAGAGTTCAAAAGCAGGGAGGTTATGTCACAGCGGTATATAGTGCAGGTGAGGTTACACCTGGAGTATTCTGTGCAGTTTTGGTCTCCTTACTTGAGAAAGGATGAACTGAAGCAAGAGGAGGTGCAAAGGAGGCTAAGTAGGTTGATTCCAGAGTTGATGATTTTAGCTTATGAGGAGAGACTGAGTAGACTGGGATTATATTCATTGGTATTTAGGAGAATGGTGGGGGAAATAGATAAGCTAGAAGTAGTGAGGATGTTTCCACTAGCAGGTGAAATTAGGACAAGAGGACATAGCCTCAATGTTAGGTGGAGCAGATTTAGGACTGAATTGCGGAGGAACTTCTTCACCCAGAGGGTTGTAAATCAAAGGAATTTTCTGCAGTTGAGGCTTCCACAGTACATGCTTTCAAAGCTAAGATAGATAATTTTTTGAACAGCAAAGGAATATAGTAAGGGTTATAGTGAGAGGGTGGGTAGAGTCATCGAGTCATAGAGATATACAGCATGGAAACAGACCTTTCGGTCCAACCTGTCCATGCTGACCAGATCTCTCAACCCAATCTAGTCTTACTGCCAGCACCCGACCCATATCCTTCCACACCCTTCTTATTCATATATCCATCCAAATGCCTCTTAAATGTTGCAATTGTACTAGCCTACACCACTTCCTCTGGCAGCTCATTTCATATACGTGCCACGCTCTGTGTGAAAACGTTGCCCCATAGGTCTCTTTTGTATCTTTCCCCTCTCACCCTAAACCTATGTCCTCTAGTTCTGGATTCTCCCACCCCAGGGAAAAGACTTTGCCTATTTCCCTATCCATGCCTCTCATAATTTTGTAAACCTCTATAAGGTCACCCCTCAGCCTCCGACACTCCAGGGAAAACAGCCCCAGCCTGTTCAGCCTTTCTCTATAGCTCAAATCCTCCAACCCTGGCAACATCCTTGTAAATCTTTTCTGAACCCTTTCAAGTTTCACAACATCTTTCCGATAGGAAGGAGACCAGAATTGGATGCAATACTCCAACAGTGGCCTAACCAATGTCCTGTACATCTGCAACATGACCACCCAACTCCTGTGCTCAATACTCTGACCAATAAAGGAAAGCATACCAAACGCCTTCTTCACTATCCTATCTACCTGTGACTCCACTTTCAAGGAGCTATGAACCTGCACTCCAAGGTCTCTTATGTGGAGCTGAGGCCACAAAAAGATCAGCCATGATCTTATTGAATGGGCAGAAGAGTGGCAGAAGGAGTTTAATTTAGATAAATGCAAGCTGCTGTATTTTGGAAATGCAAAACGGGACAGGACTTATATACTTAATGATAAAGGTCCTGGGGTGTGTTGCTGAACAAAGAGACCTTGGAGTGCAGACTCAAAGTGGAGTCGTAGGCAGATGATAAGATAGATAAGGAGGTGTTTGGTACACTTGCTTGGTCAAAGCATTGTGTGTAGGAGTTGGGAGGTCATGTTGCAATGATTAGGCCATTTTTGAAATTCTACATACAATTCTGGTCTCCCAGCTATAGTAGGAATGTTGTGAAACTTGAAGCGGTTCAGAAAAGATTTTCAAGGATGTTGCCAAGCTTGGAGGGTTTGACCTATAGGGAGAGGCTGAATAGTATGGTACTATTTTCTCTGTTGCAATGGAGGCTGAGGAGTGAACTTATAGAGGTTTATAAAATCATAAGGGGCACAGATAGGGTGAACAACCAAGGTCTTTTTCCCAGTGTAAGGAGATCAGAATTAGAGGCATAGGTTAAGGTGAGAGGGGGGATCTAAGGGCAACTTTTTTATGCAGAGGGTGGTGCGTGTGTGGAATGAGCTGCCCAAGGAAGTGGTGGAGGTGGGTAAAATTACATTTAAAAGGCATCTGGATGGGTATATGAATAGGAAGGTTTTAGAGATATAACAGCCAAATGCTGGCAACTGGGATGAGACTACCCTAGGACATCTAGATGGCATGGACAAGGTGGACCAAAGGGTCTGTTTCCATTATGTATATCTCTATGACTGTATATGGCAACACTGATTTCTGATCATGTGCAATCTGAAGGCCCTAACTGGCAAGCAGAATCACAATATTGCACTCAATGTACTCTATGAATGGCAGAAAACTCAGAGGCTCAGAAGAACACAGAAAACTTGAGGTGCTTTTCCACAATCCCTGAAGTTGAGAGGATAAGTTAATAGAATACTTAAGACGACATACAGAATGCTTGCCTTTATCAGTCATAGCATAGATGGTAAGAGCAAAGAGGTCATGATGGAGCTGTACTGACTTTGGTAAGGCCACAGATGAAGTAGTGTGTACAGTTCTGTTCACCGCACTACAGGAAGGACGTGATTACACTGGAGGGAGTGTAAAGTAGGTTCATCAGAATGTTGCTTGGGATGGAGCATTTCAGCTATGAAGAGAGACTGAACAATTGCAGATTGTTTTCTTTGGAGCAGAGAATTGTCTGAGGACATCTGATGGAGGTGAAGATGATGAGGAGTTGCATGGACACGTTGAATAGGAAGCAGCTGTTCTCCCTGGTCAAAAGGTCAATAACAAAGGGATACTATCCTAAAGTGGAAGGCAGGAGGTTTAGAGGGAACTTCAGAAATAATCTTTTACCCATAGGGTGGTGGGCATCTTAAATGCACTGTCTGGGAGGGTAGTTAGGGCAGGAAACTTCATTTACTTTAAGAAGTAGTTGGATGAATACTGAAAATGTCATAACATGCAAGGCTATGAGCCTAGTGTGGGGAAAAGACTTTATAGTAGCAAGGAATCAAGATGGCGCTAAAGAGTGGTAACTCTTGTTCCAATGGTGATGGAGCAGCGAAGGGGACCCATGCCTAGCCACTAGGCCAATGGTGGACCACCTAACAAAAAGAACTTTGAACATCTTTTTTCTTTATTTTTCTGCCTTTATATGCTATGTTTTGACTTTCTGTGTTTTAAGATGGTGCCAGAGAGGGATGATACTATTTAACACTTTTCACTGTATTTTGTAACAAAATACAAGTGACAATAAATAAAATCAAATCAAATCAAATAGTGGTATATTTCTGGTGGGACGGACTTGATGGGCCTATGGACTTCTGTATTGCATGATTCTATGATTGCACACACACACAACACTATCCTTAAAGCCAAACTCTCTTAAAGGCAATGTACACCTGCAAAAGTTGCAGTCAAAAAATGACAATGTTAGACGATGGTGAAAGCTCATGGTTTTCTGCCTTCAGACTCAAGAATGGGAATGCTACCATCCAAGACACTGCCAACTCCTTTCTAACATAATTTCAAAGATATGAAAGCACTAGCAAGTCACATCGCCTGGTCAAGTTCATGCTTTGCAAAAGCCATGTTCATATACTTAATCATATACATTAAAACAGCTGCAAGGAGGTTCTGCATAAATATTCCTTGATGACCAATAGTCATGAATCCAGCATTTCCACTGCTTAATGTTGATCAACACACCTTGCACTGCAAATACAAACCTGTTGGATCGGTCAAGAAGGATTTGGCGAAGATGTGTTGCTGGAAAAGCGCAGCAGGTCAGGCAGCATCCAGGGAACAGGAGAATCGACGTTTCGGGCATAAGCCCTTCTTCAGGAATGAGGAAAGTTTGTCCAGCAGGCTAGGATAAAAGGTAGGGAGGAGGGACTTGGGGGAGGGGTGT
>NC_057712.1:46576950-46578781 GCF_004010195.1 Chiloscyllium plagiosum
TCCCTCCTCCCTACCTTTTATCTTAGCCTGCTGGACAAACTTTCCTCATTCTTGAAGAAGGGCTTATGCCCGAAAAGTCGATTTTCCTGTTCCCTGGATGCTGCCTGACCTGCTGCGCTTTTCCAGCAACACATTTTCAGCTCTGATCTCCAGCATCTACAGACCTCACTTTCTCCTCAAGGATTTGGCGAAAGTGAGGACTGCAGATGCTGGAAATTAGAGTCAAGATTAAAGTGGTGCTGGAAAAGCACAGCAGGTCAGGCAGCATCCGAGAAGCAGGAAAATCAACGTTTTGGGCAGGAGCCCTTCATGAAGGAGGATTTGATCCAAGATCAAAAAGCTTTGTGACTATCTCTGGATGATGTTGAAGATGCCAAATCTGTGATAACTGTCTACAAGAACATTAACAATATATACTCACTCAACAGCCATCATCAGTCGGGAGTGGCTTGCCTATTTATGAGTGAGAAAGCTGTCGGTTCACTTTAGAGACTTAAACACAAAATCTAGACACAAAATCAGAATTAAATGCATTTTGAAGGAACACTATGCACTGCTGATAGTCAGTCTTTTGGATGAACTATTAAACCGATGCCCCATTTAACCTTCCCAGATGGATGTAAAAGATCCTGTGGGTGGCATGGTGCGCAGTGGTTAGCACTGCTGCCTCACAGCACCAGGGGCCCAGGTTTGACTCCATCCTCGGGTGACGTTCTGTGTGGATTTTCCCCATGTCTGTGTGGGTTTTGTCTGGGTACTCTGGTTTCCTCCCACAATCCTAGGATGTACAGGTCAGGTGAAATGGCTGTGCTAAATTGCCTGTAGTGTTAGGTGCATTTGTCAGAGTGGGTCTAGGTGGGTTACTCTTTGGGGGGGGGAGGGGGGAGTGTCAGTACGGACTTGTTGGGCCAAATGGCTTGTTTTCCACACTGTAGGGAATCTAATCTAATCTAATTTTAAAAACCATCTTATAAAACCAGTTGGAAAAGAGCAGAGGATTTCAGCCTGTCTTCACAATCAATGACTATCATATCTCACTAACTTGATTGAGTTTTTTGAAGAACTAACAAAGAGGATTGTTGAGGGCAGAGCGGTGGATGTGATCTGTATGGACTTCAGTAAGGCGTTTGACAAGGTTCCCCATGGGAGACTGATTAGCAAGGTTAGATCTCATGGAATACAGGGAGAACTAGCCATTTGGATACAGAACTGGCTCAAAGGTAGAAGACAGAGAGTGGTGGTGGAGGGTTGTTTTTCAGACTGGAGGCCTGTGACCAGTGGAGTGCCACAAGGATCAGTGCAGGGTCCTCTACTTTTTGTCATTCACATAAATGATTTGGATTCAATCATAAGAGGTACAGTTAGTAAGTTTGCAGATGACACCAAAACTGGAGGTGTAGTGGACAACGAAAAGGGTTACCTCAGATTACAACAGGATCTTGGCCAGATGGGCCAATGGGCTGAGAAAAGGCAAATGGATAAAAACAGGGTAAAAAAAAAGGATTGCAGATGCTTTTAAGGAAACCAGAGTCTAGATTAGAGTGGTGCTGGAAAAGCACAGCAGGTCAGACAGCATCTGAGGAGCAGGAAAATTGACATTTCGGGGAAAGGCCCTTCATCAGGAATAAAGGCAGGGTGCCTGCAGAGTGGAGAGATAAATGAGAGGTGGGCGGAGGTGGGGAGAATGTAGCATAGTACAATAGGTGAATGGGGGTGGGGATGGAGGTGATCGGTCAGAGAAGAGGGTGGGGGAAGGTACCAAAGAGTACAATGGGTGAATGGGGGTGGGATGAAGATGATAGGTCAGAGAGGAGGATGGAGTGGATAGGTG
>NC_057712.1:46579018-46610962 GCF_004010195.1 Chiloscyllium plagiosum
GGGAACGGTCTTTGCGGGAGGCGGAGAGGGGTGGGGAGGGAAATATATCCCTGGTGGTGGGGTCTGTTTGGAGGTGGCGGAAATGTCGGCGGATGATTTGGTTTATGCGGAGGTTGGTAGGGTGGAAGGTGAGCACTAGGGGCGTTCTGTCCTTGTTGCGGTTGGTGGGGTTGGGTCTGAGGGCGGAGGTGCGGGATGTGGATGAGATGCGTTGGAGGGCATCTTTAACCACGTGGGAAGGGAAATTGCGGTCTCTAAAGAAGGAGGCCATCTGGTGTGTTCTGTGGTGGAACTGGTCCTCCTGGGAGCAGATACGGCAGAGATGGAGGAATTGGGAATACGGGATGGCATTTTTGCAGGAGGTAGGGTGGGAAGAGGTGTAATCCAGGTAGCTGTGGGAGTCGATGGGTTTGTAAAAAGTGTCAGTGTCAAGTCGGTCGTCATTAATGGAGATGGAAAGGTTCAGGAAGGGGAGGGAGGTGTCAGAGATGGTCCCCAGGTGAATTTAAGGTTGGGGTGGAATGTTTTGGTGAAGTTGATGAATTGCTTAATCTCCTCGCGGGAGCACGAGGTGGCGCCAATGCAGTCATCAATGTAGCGAAGGAAGAGGTGGGGAGTGGTGCCGGTGTAACTACGGAAGATGGACTGTTCTACGTAGCCAACAAAGAGACAGGAGTAGCTGAGGCCCATACGGGTGCCCATGGCTACCCCTTTGGTCTGGAAGAAGTTGGAGGATTCAAAGGAGAAATAAAAAGAAACAAAGTGCAAGAAAAGCCCAGTATTTGAGGCAACATCTATGGAGAGAGGAAAATATTTAATTGTTCGGGTTATGCCTCAGAACTGGTTGAAAAATGGTGGGTTTTATGGTGTTGAAAGTAAAGTGGAGAAGATAACTGGTACAAGGGAGGTTAGAGAAATTGAGAGAAATCTGCAATCTAATTCCAAATTTTGGCCTTCCCTCAAAACAAAACCTGGAATTGAAAGCTACTCTCAGTAACAAGGACCATCATTGATTATCGTTAAAAAACCCATCTAGTTCATATGTCCTGCAGGGAAAGCAATCTACCATCTTTACTTGGTCTGGCCTATGACTAACTCCAGACTACAGCAATGTAGTTAATTCTTAGTTGCCTTTAAAAGGCAATTAGGAATGGGCAATAAATGCTTACATTGTGAGTGACACCCACAACCCATGAAAGAAAGGTGAGAAGGTTTATGTCCTGAAGGCTAGGTACTTTCATGTGGTAATGCAAAATTGTTGATTGGAATTGAGAAGTTGACTTTTACAAGTGTACATCTGACTGGATAAAATATTTAAAATCATGATTGATGCAGCATTGTCAAGACCTACTTTCAAGTGTTTCCAGTCTACAACAATAGAAGAAACAGTATCCAGGTCGTTTAAAATATTTTCTTGAGATTGCACTCACTTGCTGTTATTAAAAAAAAATACAACTTCAAAGACAATCCATTCTGATTTGCTCAGGTTATTAATTTTATATTGATTGGAAGTAGGCAATTTGAATAACATTTTGGAATTTTTTAAATGGATGATAGCTTCTGCTAACAATTGTTTTTAGATGAAAATTGAGTCAAAAGTGTTAAAAAGAGACATTTACAGCAAGCGCATAGTACAGGCATGAGGTAGAATTTCATACAAAACCCAATTTTATCAGGCAATGCACATTATTGAATTAATAACTGAAGCATCACTTAAATCTATGTTTTCTATTTGTGCACTGAGAGGAGAAATTACTATTCCAACCCACCAGGAATTTAAATTTTCTTTTCTTTGTTCATTTGGGTCATGAAGCAGAAACTACACCAACATTTTTGGAATTCTTTATGTCAACCAGGAAATGCAAATGTTGGCTTTATTTCATTTCTTATTGTTACTATGCAATAGCAGTGTTCTTACTGTCAGGCTGTTGGGTTTCTTTGGGTTTCTGTCTGTACTTCAGGCTCCTCTGATGCAATGCTGAGGCTGCTTTGATCCATAATAAGTCTACCATATGTTTGCAAGCCTGGTGCACTGAGAAGAGGAATTCAAGTCTTCACCCTTACATGAAATCATAGGTTATGGACAGCACCTATTGAACTTCCCAGCATTCAATCCTGGCTGGAAAAACCAAACCTTTGTAAAAGCATGTTTCGTCACTCAGCTTCTGAAGCAGGAACTGCTGAGTAAGCAGGGAAGACCGAGAACAGTACAAACACAAATATGACACTCAGGATCAAAAATCAAAATAACTATGATGAATTTGCAGAACTAATCTGCTTTTCGATGAGAAAGGGACCATGGGCAATAATGCGTGTCTTCAAAAGGCATACAAATCTTGTACATATAAGAAGGCTTTTTGACTTAAATTGTGTGTAAAATTAAAGTCCTTTAATGCTTCAAAACTTTCCATCAAAAATTAGAAGTTATTTTTTCCCTTTAAAGTAGTAGCTATGAAGCATATTCAGTTTTAACACCATGATAAATAACTATTTGGGTAAAAAGGCTTTTTTTTAACATGATGAGGTATGGAAATCATAGACCTCAGTTTAGCAAGAAGAAATTACCTTATCCTCTTCATAAAGACAGGTCCAATCGTTTGTGAGGGTGAAGTCAGAGAACAATGTCCAGCTTGAGTTGTTTTCTTGGAAGGAATGGTTCTTGATCTTTTAGGACTAAGACATCACTTATACAGAGCTTCTGGCATAGATCAAATTATGGAGAATTACAGAAGCTGAGAATTCCTGGGGTTTTGGTTGATTGTGTATAGAACATTTTGCAGTGTAGGTACAGAATCTCTCTATTTTCAGACTAAAGTAGCCATAACGGCACAAGCATTATCCTTGTAAATAGACCAGACATCAAACATTGTCCTATTACTAATGTGTAGCTGTGTCATGATTTCATAAGCTGCCATATGAAGAATGACAAACTGCTCCCAAATCCATCAACTCATCAAAACCCGATCTCTAAAAACAATCCTAAATATTTCCATATGTACTGAAAGAGCAAATGTTATTTAAAATCATGTTGGCTGTAACTCGTGGTGCCTGGTTAATACTAGGCTCATCTTGGAGTTCAGCACTTGCATTTTACATAGTGAAGACAATATTCATTCAACTCATCTAAAGGGTCCAAATCTGGAGGTTAAGTGTTCCAGCAATTGTAGAGTTATATTAATGATAGCAAGATTACATTCATTATAGTGCATGTAGAGACACCCATATGGGTACTCATCTCAGCAATGCATGCAAGGCAGGCTGTGCCAGAAGCAGTTGGTGGTACTGTACATACCTCTAGATGGGTACAAGACTCACATAATGTCACTTCAGAGGAGCTGCAGAGATGAGTGTCACACAAAGACTGTCTCTATTCTTCAACATCACTTAACAGCCCAACAATAGGTTTAAGCTTGTTGATTCCTATTGGCATTTTGGACAAGTACTTATGTCTCAGCGCTGGTGATAGTACTCAGGGGTGTTGTCAGGCCAGATTTGTGTACAATTTTATCATGACTTACACTCACTTGAACTGGCTTAGTTCAAACATTTTAAGGATCTAAGTACACCTCACTCTGTACATTTTGTAATGCACTAGGAAATGCACCATTTCCAATTTAGATAGACATCTATCTTAGCATGACTATAGGAGTATGGAACAACAATTTATGAAATTGACTTTCCACTATTGTGCATAACTGGATCCTTTGGCATTAAAAAGGTTCAAGCAAGTCAATGGAATATCATGTCAACTGAACTCCTTCTGACTTTCCCCAACAACATCCATTTCGCACAAATTATATTTTGATATTGCCAACATTAAATACTGTGGCTCTAGGATTCAGAACTGGAAAGGGAAAATGCAAGATTATATACTTAGCAGGTCAACTATGGAGACAGAGAATCTGAGTTAACTTTTCAAGTCAATGGTCTTTCAGAAATGTTCGGATGAAATGTCATTATTAACGGAATGGCAACATTGGTAAAAAAGAAAATTGTGGATTGGATGCCAAGATAAACTCAGAATGCTCTGCATCTGTCAACAGAGGTCATTCTTTCATGAAAAATTAAAGCCTGGATTTTACAATGTGCCAGGGCTCCTGACCCACACCAGCACTGCCACTACCTACCACTCTAAATACAAACCAACAAGATTAGTATAAAAGTAAGAATGAGTTTTCCCCACTCTCTGGCCTTGCCCCACAGTAATTTAACAACTAACACGGCATCAATTGGTTCAGGTTTAGGTGTCCACCCTCATCATGAAAAAGCATCACTTCAGAGACCAGCTGGACAATTAACCAGCTAGCAGATTTATGGGTACAGCAATGTGTAACCAAGCCATAGTAGCTACTACCAGGATTGTGGAGAATCAGCAATGGTGAATAAATTAGAGTTGGACACTCTGTCGAAATAATTAAGGATGTTAATCACATGCAAAGGATCAACGATTGCAGATTATTGAGACTTTTTTAGCAGAGCAGCAGTTGAACCATGAAAGCCTTTCTCCTTGTGTTCCATTTGAAGTGAACACAAGGCAGGGGCAAGTTGGCAGGTCCCAATGGGTATTTGGAGGGAGAATCCTGGGAGGAAGGGGATATATTTTGTAAACATTACTAGGTTATAACTTAAGTTGAAACTTTAAAGTAAAAAAAAAGCTGAACTCCTGATAAGTTGAATACTAAAATTGCATATTTTATAAAGAAGGCTAATTTGTCTTTTTTAAGAAGGATACAAAAATGTTAGAAGATGGCTCACAGAAGCCAAAGGCCTGCTCCTATTGATTCATTATCATAAAAAAAGAGATAGACACATCTGCTATCTGAAGAGTCAATCACAATAGGTCAATGCTAATTCAAGGAATACCAGCATCATTCACTGAAACCTCAAAAGGTAAGGGAATGCAAAGGCTACTGTGGTGTTGAATGCTAGATTGGGAAGATACCTTAAAGAACTCCAGGATGATTGCTTTGTGGAACAATAATTATCAAAATTAAAATAGCAGCCACTTTGTTTGAGTTGTCATTAGTTAGGCTAAGAGTAACCATTTTGAATAAAGCGTAGGAATGACTCAGAGAGAGTCCTCCCAAAGAGGAAGAAATCCCAGTCCAAAGGGAACCCATGGAGAAAAGTTTTTCGAGTTCAACTGTTGCTCAGCCACAGCAATCCAAGCAATCTGCAAGTGTTGTAACTATAGTACAAGTGAGGAACAAGACATCATTTTCCCCTATGGCTCAATTCTACTTACTGAATCTACATGTACAAATAACTATTTGACAACAAAAACCATTTCAGCTGCTGAATTATTAGATTGAACTTTCATAACAACACGGAATTAGGAGCAGGAATAGGTAATTTAGCTCTTCGAACCTGCTCCACCATTTAACATGATCATGGCCGATCTGCTCCTGGTCTCAACTCCACTGTCCTGCCTGCTCTCCAGCCCTCTTTATGCCACTTTTCATCAGAAACATATGTATTTCTTTCTTGAAACTGTTGATAGATTCTCCTCCATTGCACTCTGGGGTAATGAGTTCAATAGATTCACAACCCTCTGAGAGAAGTAGTTTCTCCTCATCTCAGTTTTGAACGTACCTCCTCTCACACTATACTCATGACCTCTTCTTTGAGACTATCCCGCAAGGGGGAACATCTGTTTACTGTCTACCTTATCAAGCTCCTTTAGCATTTTACATACCTCAAACAAATTCCCCTTCATTCATTTGAACTCCAGCAAGTACAAGCCCAAGCTATTCTGCTTTCTGTCAATCAGCCAATCCTCTATCCAAGCCAATACTCTCCCCATAAACCCCTGAAATCTAACCTTCTGGATCAGTCTGTGGCATGTTGTCAAATGTCTTCTGGAAGTCTCGATGTACCACATCCACCAGATCTCCATTATCTACCTTGCTGGTTACATCCTTAAAAAACTCCAGCAAATTTGTTAAACACAACTTGCCCTTCATGAAACCGTGTTGACACTGACGAACTGAGCTTTGGTTTTCCATCCCTTTATCTTAGAAAGAGAAATCTAAAGCAAACCAGGTCTGCAATGTTAACAAAAACTGATCTACATTTAATCTTTGGATCTGTATTTTAGCTCATAACTGTCCCCTGTTTACATCATAACTTTCAGATCCAGTTGTGTAATAAACTAACTTTTATCTTGATTAATACATAATGTTATTCTCTTAAAAATGAAATACTCAAATCTAAAAACAAACAAATGAGTTTTCAAAATGTCACAGTTCATAAACCTTGCCGACAAAATGCTGGGTGTGGTCATAACAATGCTTTAAAATGGAGCAAAATTAATTAATAATTACATTGCAGACCTTATGAAAAATGAATTGCATAAAATCCCAACATGTATAGAAATAAAAGCTCACAATAACAAGATGCCAATATGGCTCATTAATATAAATAGGTATTAAAAAACACTTACAGCAATATATTGATAAGAGCTGCAATATGACATATTTTTCTCAAGGTTAAGATATTACTTGAAATAGAAAGCCATTAAATACAATAGAATGAACAAAAGATACATTGCTACTACAGCAGTGATTAAATTTCAAAGAATACGTCATTCATTGCAACACTTCTCAGATGCCCTTGAGCTGCGAAACTTTCCATATAAACATAAGTCTTTCTTTCATTCTTGAAAGTGTGTATAGGTGGATAAAGCTTTAAAATAGGCCAAAGCGAATCCTGGTTTCAAAAACCGTGGCAAAGAGTACAAGGTTAAAGAGGATATAATCTATATGTACAAAGCAAGGAACAGTTAAAGCAGTTTTCAGTGCCCCCTTAGAGTACAGATATTAAAATGCACATGGTACACTTAAGGCTCACTATGGATGAAAAACTTTGTTTTTGAAGAGTGACATGAGATGTTAGGATTCCTTCTGGAATGAAACTTCATACAAATCTGATAGAAGACTTTATTTTAAAAGAAAACCAACTGAACACTTTGGATAGTAGCTGATTTGTTCTATAGTTGAGTCACTAAAAGAGGGGGACAATTAAAAGTGGTCAGCAGAATATGAGGAGAGGTTGAGGCAAATACAGAGAGTTGTCAAAACATGGGATATTTTGTCACAAGGATTTACTGAGGCAGAGATACAACATCTTCTAATAGAAAAGCAGCTGAACATTTGCTGCAAGAGAAATTACAGGGAATGATGATAGGATTGATTTTCAATTGCTGTGATAGAGTGGGCACAGACACAATGGGCCTGATTCATCAAGGTGGATATCTCCAACGTGTCTCACCTGCCTTGGTATAAAATGCCCCGAATGGCATAATCTTTACTCAAGAAGTTCAGATGTCTGATGGAATTGGCTTTGCTGTTACTAAAGGAGATCTGAAGTGGCCCAGGGGGCTGAGATGTGTTATTTAAAAGGCGTTTCTCTGTTGCCTGAAATTGTGTTCCAATTATTTGGTTACATTTTAGACCCACTTTCCCTCACCCCTGATATTCCATTCCTAACCTCAATCACTCCATGTATTATCTCCATGTCCCATTCCAGCTTAAAACCAACTCTGATCTTGCCTAATCTCAATACCTTTTAAAGCCTCAAGCCAATTCATTGCCCAGATGCATATAAAATTACTATGTAAATGAAATTGTTTGCACAGATGCAGAGAACTGTTGACTGTGCTTTAGTGACATCTCTATTTGGTTATATTATGTTTGTCCCCCAAAATCTCCTTTGACAATTCTTTAAAGTTTATTTGCACAGATTAAGAAATGTCAAGTGTTTAGAGCTTTTGTTATTGACAGTTTAATGGTCTGTTTGTTTGCCCCTCATAGAGGCTTATGGAAACATCAGGGTTTTTTTAAACAAATAATCTTTTCAGCACTTTTGCATATGTTGGGTTAATCCGTGATATGTGTTATGTGGATGGGCATGGAAGGGCCATGAATTGATCGGTTGCAATAAGGGGCCATGGAAATCAGTGGGGTGGTATGAGTTGGCATTTGAAGTATAGAAAGCAAGGAGAAAGCTGTTTGAAATTATCTATCAAAAGTGTCCCAAATTCACAATATTTTTCATGATTCCTCAGAGGTGCTGTAATCCATGAGTCACGGAGAGGCCGGGCTAGCCCCATTAAAATTTTGGTGCTAGGGGATGCCTACTCTCACAATAGATCTAGCCAGATCAGGAGTGCTGAATGTGGACTAGTGACCATACCCTCATCATGTCCCATCAAAACTTGGAGAACTGGAAATTTGGGGTGCGAATTATCCAACCACCTACTTTCTGACTGTGAAAATCCAACCACTAAGTCAAGTTGATGTACTGTAATTTTCTCTGGTCCCACTGGAGTCTACATCTTGGCAAGCTAAATCAAATGATATTGACAATTGCCTGGAAAAGAATACTGCACACTCGAAAAGGTTTGGAAAGGTGCTGCCATCCCCTTGCAAACTTTTGTACTTTTTACAGCATATGAATACAAAATTGTATTCTTAAAATTTCAAGGGTGCCAAACTTGGCTTGTATTTTACATAGCTACATTTGTCAAATTCACCACTTTTTTTGAGAATTTATTATCTCACATCCTTGTTAAGATTCTTTCATACTCATATCAGAAAAGCAAAGTCACCACATAAAAGCATTCTCTATCCTTCAGGCCCGTGGAGATTATGAATGAATATTTATACACTGATGAGAGACATAGATAATGTAGCTGTCAGGAGACAGTTTAATTTGGACTGTGATCATACAACAAAAGGGCACAGCTATAATACTAACAACTTTCAAGCAAAGACTCAAGATGTGCAGAGGCTTTACTTAATCTTTGCTGTGCTCACATGCCTCAACTCCTGTTGAAAGCAATGTGGGGTCAATTGGTTCTATCAAGAGAAAAATGGATGGTTGCACAGATCAAAATGGAATTGAAGGTTATTGCACAGACAGATGACCAAAGGGTAGAGCAGTTCGTCTGGTTTCTGTCAGCAAACAAGCTCTCTCTAAACAAGAATCAGAATCAGTGTTGGTGCCTTCTCCTGTTTCAAGCTTTCAGTGGTTTAGTGTGTCACAACATCTTGGCTGATATACTGGTGAATACTGTGAGAGTGGTGCAGTGTCAGAGATAACATTTCTGATTGAGAAATTCAATCAGGTAGATGCACATGATTACATGGGGGTGTCTTTCAAAGAAACTCAGTAGCACCATCCCTTGTTTCTGGACTAATAATTTTCCCACACTAAACAGAAGTAATGGTGATATCAGTGGACATCAAAGGCACCAGGTTAATGCTTTGGGAACATGAGTCCAAATCTCACCATAGCAGAATGTCAAACATAAAGTAAACAATAGTACACAGTTATTACTATTCAGTTTCATAAAAACACATCTGGTTCTTTATGAAAGAAAATCTGTGTTCCTTATTGGCCTGGCCTACACATGATTCTAGATCCACTCTTAACCACCCTGGCTAGCCACTTAGTTCAAGGTCAGTTAAGGTCTGGGCACAAATACTGATCTTGTCAGTAACACTGCATCACATTAAAGAATAACCTTTCAAAAAGAAATTGAATTAATCAAACAAAGTACTTCCAAAGTCAATGCTAGAAATGCATGTGGATTTAAGAGTCAACCAGAACAGTTCCAGGCTTTACTGAAGAACCAGGTTCTCAACTGTTCTGTGGAGTTTGTGAGCCATGCATCTATTGGATGTGGGCAGTTGTAGCCACAACCTCATTTTGTATTTTAAACAAAAATCTTTGGATACCTGGTTTGGAAAGGGGCAGTCAGGTCAGACACCCTCTTTGTGGACCTGGCCCTGGACCTGGCTGAAGCAGCTATCAACCGATCCAGGGAATGAACTGTGGAGGGAGAGGGTTGCAATACTGAATAGCCTGCCACTCTCCTTTAATTATGGTTACACCTGGGTGTCCTTGGAGAGGCGGTATTTGGTGTCCACCAGAATCCTCAAAGCCTTTAGAGAGTAATAAGGGCTGGGATGTATTATTTTCCCCACAATCACTATTTCTTTTAGACATCTCCTTTGTTTTCTTCTTTTTTGTTTTTTTTTAATTATTGGGACCTCACTGAGGTTTTGGAGGCATGGCCAGAGGGACTGATTGTTCAACAGAAGTTATGGTGAGGCTATCTCCTTCAGTGAGGTTTTCCTCCAAAGCTGGAAGTGTGGATTCACAGCTTTTTCTGTAGTTTTGATTGTCAAATATGCATTGCTGTTTCCCAAGAAGAATGGAGAATGTGAACGAAGATTGAACAGCATTGAAATTATGCAGAATTTTCAGCATTTCTTCACCTGATCACAGTCAGTGGATTGCAACTAATATTCAGGATGAGGAGTAAATGCCTTTACAGAATAAAATTATCAATGGAATCAGAAACAAAAACACATTCTTCTTCTGACAGGGAGTTGTCTTCTGGACAGTGAAAAGGTCCAGAAGTGAAAGGTGGAAATTTGTTTGTGATAATGAATAGATTTACAATAACATCTTTGTAAATTTTTGAATCTCTTGATGCATAATTCAACATATGGATATCAGTCTGTTAAACATAATCATTTTCGTATTCCTGTTTTTTTTTAGATTACATTACATTACAGTGTGGAAACAGGCCCTTCGGCCCAACAGGTCCACACCGACCCGCCGAAGCGTAACCCACCCATACCCCTACATTTACCCCTTACCTAACACTACCGGCAATTTAGCATGGCCAATTCACCGAACGTGCACATCTTTGGACTGTGGGAGGAAACCGGAGCACCCGGAGGAAACCCACGCAGACATGGGGAGAACGTGCAAACTCCACACAGTCAGTCGCCTGAGGCGGGAGTTGAACCCAGGTCTGAGGCAGCAGTGCTAACTACTATGCCACCATGCCGCCCGTTCATAGGTAACCAACTGGTTAGCTACAACACAACAATCAAAAACATTCTCTGGCACATCAAGAGATTGTAAAATGTAATTGAGGAAAATAATGTTTTCTTTAATTAATGCGAAGATTTAATGTATTCCCAATCTTGAGCTTTGCACTGAGTGGGTTGAGTAGCTTGTTTATAGAGCAAATTGATCTGTTTGATACATGTTAAGATAAAACTCAACTTATGAATTCTGTCTACTTGTGAAAAATTAGAGGAAAGGTTCAGGAGATGAGGCTAGTTTGGCTGACAGTGTTTTGTTTTGTGGTGCTCGGTTGCCATCCTGATGATACTGGTCTTTGACAGTTCCAATAGAGTTTCTTGTATTGCAGTGATTTAAATTACATAGAGACATAGCATAATTTTGTAGCTAAATTCCTACTTGGTCATTAAGTCATACAGCATTTCCTTTTGCCAAGTGTCTCTTTATCCTTTCCTATGCCTTGTGCTGGGACAAGGCTTTGCAGACATTAATCCACCTCTAGGCACAGACCAATGTGGCTATTACTACTGTGCAACTATTAACCTTTCAACCACTGGAGAGTAACAAACCTAAGCCCTATCTTGTCATCTCCTTTGGCAACCATGCATGGAAACTCCCAACTGTAACCACTGGAGCAGTGAGTCTGGGCAGGCTTTCAGCTAACTAACACATAGATGCTGAGGTTAAAGTCAAACATACTCACCTCTTGCTAAGGTAAAGGCAATCCAGTGCAAACTGGGAATCAAACCTGGGACAGTTGCAATGATTTTTACAGCTTATATGATTGCAGAAGCTATTCAGGCATGATAGCTATTCCTGACTTGTTTTCATGAATTTATGCCTTTATTATTCCAGTTTAGATACAAATACTTGGATCAGTGATTAATCTCATGGTCAATAATTGCCCACATTCCAATAATTCTTTCTATTAATTCAGAAATATTATTGTAAAAGATTCATTATCCCTGCAATGATTTTGTTTCACTGATGCCATTGAGCACTGTCAAACTTTCACATCAAAATGTGTCCCTAATTGATTTTCCTGTGGTGGATTATATCCGTAGGTAATAATTTATTTCGCTTTATGTTAATTTTCTCTCCCAAATTATAGTGCACATAAACTGTAACATACTCTTCTGAATATCAAAACACAAAATCCCTCATCTCCTGCTGCCAACTTTTTTTCAATCTTGCAGGATTTCACTGAAAACTAAACATTGGGTATCTAAAATAAAAGAAGAAGTACTGGAGAAACTCAGCAGGTCTGGCAGCATCTGTAGAAAGGGAAATAGAATTTACAGCTTCAAATTGAATACAAAGAGTCATGGGCTTGAAACTCTGTTAACTCTGTTTTTCTCTCCAAAGATGCTCGCAGATCTGCTGAGGTATTCCAGCACTTTCTGTTGTTAATAACATGATTTGCTTTGTTCTGTGCACTGCCAACAACATCACATTCTTGATCCAATTCCACTACTGGTATCACCATGAAGTCTCACATTGTCACAGAGTCATAAGACAACTTAACAATAGTTTTGCCATCACAACAGTATTCATTCCAAATCAAATTCTGTCTAACTTCAGTACAGTTTGGCACAATGCTGATTAGTGACAGCCTCAACCTCACCAAATTGATCCACTTAAGGCACAATGATTGCAATGGATCACGTTTGAAGGGAAAGAACCTTTACAACCAAAAGTCAGAGGAAAATTGATGTACAAATATGCAGAGAGATCTCAGGTACATGTAAGAATAATAGGCTTGTATTGGTAGGAGATTTTAATTTTCCAAACATTAACTGGGACTGCCATAATCTTAACAGCTTGGATGGTGAGGAATTTGTTAACTGTATTCGAAATAAATTTCTTTATCAATATGCAAATGTTCCAACCAGAGAAGAAACAAAACTTGATCATTTCTTGGGGAATAAGGCAGGGCAAATGACTGAAGTGTTAGTAGGTAAACACTTTGGGACTGATGATCATACCTCTATTAGTTTTAAAATTGTTATGGAACAGGATAAGCCTTCCATAAAATGTAAAGTTCTTAATCAGATTAAGACAAATTTTAATTGTATAAGACAAGAACTTTCAAAAGTTAATTGGGGTACCCTGTTCATGAGTAAAGGTACAACTGACAAATGGGAGCCTTCCAAATGTGTGATAATGAGAGTTCTGATGCATTATGTTCCTGTTACAGTGAAAGATTAAGCTGCTAAGAGGAGGGAACAATGGATGAGTAAAGATATTGAGGTTTAGTCAAGAATTTTTTAAAAATGCATTGGATAGAAACAGAGATCTAATGAATCTCTTGAATAGTATAAAGTGTGTTACGGTCATTCTTAAGAGGGAAATCAGGCAGGCAAAGAGGGATATGAGATAGCTTTGGTAGATAAAGTTAAGGATCATTCAGGAGATGCAGGTTCATAGTTCCTTGAAAGTTGAGTGGTAGGTAGATAGGATAGTGAAGAAGGCGTTTGGTACACTTTCCTTTATTGGTCAGAGCATTGATCATAGGAGTTGGGAGGTCATGTTGCGACTGTACAGGACATTGATTAGGCCACTTTTGGAATATTTTGTGCAATTCTGTTCTCCTTCTTATCAGGTGGATATTGTGAAACTTGAAAGGATTCAGAAAAGATATACAAGGGTATTGCCAGGCTTGGAGGATTTGAGCAATAGAGAGAGGGTGAATAGGCTGGGGCTATTTCCCCTGGAGTGTTGGAGGCTGAGGGGTGACCTTATAGAAGTTTATAAAATCATGAGGGGCATGGATAGGATATATAGACTGGGTTGGGAGAGTCCAGAAATAGAGGGCGTAGGTTTAAAGTAATAGGGGAAAGATTTAAGAGGGACCCAAGGGGCAACTTTGTCACACAGAGGGTGGTGCATATATGGAATGAGCTGTTAGAGGAAGTGGTGGAGGTTGGTACAATTACAGCATTTAAAGGGCATCTGGATGGATACATCAATAGGAAGAGCTTAGGAGGATATGGGCCAAGTCCTGGCAAATGGAACTAGATTAGGTTAGGATATCTGGTCGGCATGGATGTATTGGTTTGGAGGGTCTGTTTCCATGTTGTACATCTCTATGACTTTATGAGAATCTACAAGCACATTAATGCAACTAGAGAGAGATTGGAACCCCTTAAAGATCAATGAGGTCATGAACCTCAGGAGATGGGAGAGATATTAAATAAATATTTCAGATCAGTTTTTACTGTGGAGAAAGAAACAGAGGCTAGAAAACTCAGGCTGTTGTTGGAGGTGGTTTTGAAAGACAGGATTTATATGCATTTAGAAAGGCAAGGAATGATTAGGGATAGTCAGCATGGTTTTATGTGAGGAAAATCATGTCTCACCAACTTGATTGAGATTTTTGAAGTAACAACCAAAAAGATTGAGGAGGGAAGAGTGTTGTTTACTTGGACTTCAGTAAAGCTTTTGATAAGGTTCTGCACAGTAGACGAATGAATAAAGTTAGATCACACGGGATTCACACTAAGCTTGCCAATTGGGTAAAAAATTGGCTTGAACTTAGGAGACAGACAGTCTTAATGGAGGGTAAAAACAAGGACTGCAGATGCTGGAAACCAGATTCTGGATTAGTGGTGCTGGAGGAGTACAGCAGTTCAGGCAGCATCCGAGGAGCAGTAGTGGAGGGTTGTTTTTCTGACTAGGGGCTTGTGAGTATTAGTGTTCCACAGACATCAGTATCGGGTCTACTTTTCTTTGTCATTTATATCAATGATTTGGATGTTAATATAGGAAGCATGGTTAGTAAGTTTGTGGATGATACCAAAATTGGCGATGTAGTGGACAGTGAAGAAGATTAATTCAGATTACAAAGAGATCATGATCGGTTAGGTCAATAGTCTGAGGAGTGGCAGATAGATAATTGTGAGGTAATGCATTTTGGTAAAACAAACAAGGGCAGGACCTGTATACAATTAATGGTAGAGCCGTGGGTAATGCCGTAAAACAGAGACCCAGCGGTTCAGGTACATAATTCTTTTGAAATTTGCAACATGGGTACACATGATGGTTAAGAAGGTATTTAACATGCTTGCCTTCATTGCTCAGACCTTTGATCATAGGAGTTGTGACATCATGTTGAGATTGTACAGGATGTTGGTGAGGCCTCTTCTGGAGTACTGTATGAATTTCTGGTCATGGAGTCATGGAGTCATAGAGATGTACAGCATGGAAACAGACCCTTCGGTCCAACTCGTCCATGCCAACAATTATCCCAACCCAATCTAGTCCCACCTGCCAGCACCCGGCCCATATCCCTCCAAACCCTTCCTATTCATATACCCATCCAAATGCCTCTTAAATGTTGCAATTGTACCAGCCTCCACCACATCCTCTGGCAGCTCATTCCATACACGTACCACCCTCTGTGTGAAAAAGTTGCCCCTTAGGTCTCTTTTATATCTTTCCCCTCTCACCCTAAACCTATGCCCTCTAGTTCTGGACTCCCCAACCCCAGGGAAAAGACTTTGCCTATTTATCCTATCCATGCCCCTCATAATTTTGTAAACCTCTATAAGGTCACCCCTCAGCCTCGGACGCTCCAGGGAAAACAGCCCCAGCCTGTTCAGCCTCTCTCTGTAGCTCAGATCCTCCCACCCTCAGTCATCCTGTTATAGGAAGAATACTACTAAACTGGAGAGGGTTCAGAAAAGATTTATCAGGATGTTGCTAGGAATGGAGGGTTTGAGTTATAAAAATAGAGTGGATAGGCTGGGACTTTTTTCACTGAGGAGTGACCTTATAGATGTTTACAAAATTATGAGGGGCAAAGGTAAAGTGAATAGCAAGGGTCTTTTCCCTCTGATGGGGAGTTCAAAACTCATGGCTTATTTTGGAGATGAGAGGAGAAAGATTTAAAAAGCACAAGAGGGACAACCTTTTTTACCCAGAGTCTAGTTAGTGAGTGGAATGAACCACCAGAGAAAGTAATGGATGCAAGTACAGTTACAACATTTAAAAGACATTTGGATAAATACATAAATAGAAAAGATTTGGATGGATATCGACCAAAACAGGCAGGTGGGAGTAATTTAGTTTGGGAACACGGTTGCCATGGATTGGTTGGACTGAAGGGTCTGTTTCCATGCTGTATGAGTCTATGATGCCATAAGGTGCTGCTGCAATAGCACGTGTACCACTGGCATAATGGAAGATTATAGCTTGATTCTTTTTTATCCCATAAATGTGTTTGATAAATTCAAAACCATGGTTTGCAAATATCGGGGCATTCGTACGCAGACAGAATTAAAATAAGTGGGAAATAATTACAAAATAAATACCATTGATCAAACAAGGAACAGAAACTGTTCCAGAAACTGTAGCAGTCTTTGCCAAGCCATTGCCTCTTTTCTCTTCAGTTCAATTATACTGATGGAAAGAAGCTGAAGAGCATTATGAATGTTAATATGTACCCCTGACTCTCATGCTCATTGTGCCTTGTGATGTTAATTGTGTCACAAGTTAAAGTCAAATTTTGATTGACAGAATTTTCAAATATTTCAGGCTTGTGTAAGGAAGAAAAATAAGTGGCAATAGCTTCAGCATGATTAGACTGGCCAGAATAAATTAGCAAGACATGAAGTTGACTTTGAGGCACTTGCTCTCAAAATCTGTTTACTCACTCCAGTGCTTCCTTTGAAATATTGCTTTAAAAGCCTAACTTTAAGCTGGCCAATTTCAATGCTAACTACACAACTAATCAGGCTGTAAATCATTTCAAATAACTTCAAGAAGGAGATACAACAAGTTAAAAGTGTGAAGAAAGTGAATTAACATTGAGGTTAACAACGAATAAGGGGGAGGGTTTGAGAGAGTAGTGAAAAGGGAGGATGAAAGATAATAGATGAATACAAGTAAAGAACAAGCAGACTTATTATTTTGTGATGACAATGTGAATGAAAGGGTTAGGATCATGAGGACAGTAACAAGAATGAAGTGTGAGAGACATTTTTGCCAATAATTGAAAAATAATAAAACATTTTGGCCTTCACCTGGTACCTATGATTACATTTTTTTTTGCAGATACCGATGTGACTTGTTTTGGACATGTTCTTAACCAGGAAAGAAAAAGACTGATGCACTAACCTGCAGAATTGAACTGGACTCAGGAGTACAGTAAATAGCATTCCTGCAGTGCTAGAGAAATATATCAGTTAGACAGCAGAGTTTGGACTGGGAGTAGTCGCATGAAGCAGGCAGAAATGAGTAGCCACTCAGTCTGTGCCAAGTGCAGTGAAGCCTGGCTTTATATCCAGTAATTTCCTGTTTAATCATTTGTCATGTCCTTAATAAAAAAGTAATTGATATCCAGTGATCCAGAGAAGGTGAATTGGTAGAAAAGCCAACTTTCAACAATTGGAAGTATCACATTGAAAAGTTGAAGGTCGAGCAATATAGTCTGTCCTTTTATCCCATACTTCTTGCCATTGAAATATGTAACCTTTCTGCATTGATTAGTCAAGGAGATGGTCTTGGAGTTTGCACCAGAAATGGAACATTCTGAGGAGCAATTAACTTTGATCTTTTAAGCTGGTTCCGGTGAAAGCTCAATTTGACAGTTATCCATTAATTACTAATTAAAATCAAATTAAAAGTAAATATTTAAGTGGTAGAATGCAAACACGGAAGTTCAAGTTAATACATTGAGTGGCAGTGGTAGTGCAATAGAATGTTGTACTTTAAACTGTGAAGCACTAGTCAGAGGAAGCCATGAGTAAGCTCCTCGAGTAAGATATTCAGTTCTGGTTACCAAGGAACAGAGAAGGAAATGACAAGAGTCATGATATAGGAGCAGAATTAGATCAATCAGCCCAATCATTCAAAATGAGCATGGCTGATCTTTGCGCTTCAACATTACTTGCCTTCTTTATTCCCTTATCCTATTATCCACAGAGACACCAAAGACCTGATTATCTCAGCCTTAATTATATTCAATGATGGCAACTCCACAACCCTCCACAAAGATTCACAACTTTTGGGGTGAAGAAATTACTCCAAGAATCCTAAAGGGTCAGACCTTACACTAAATCTGTCCCATGCTTTAGATTTCCCAATCAGTGGATCAATCTCTCATCTACTCTGTCAAGCCCATTCAGAACCTTTTATGGCTATCTCTCATTTTTCCAAATTCCAGAGAACATCGATCAATTTGCATAGTTTCTCATCACAGGAGACTTAGGACACCATCATCACGTCAGGAACTAATTTAATGAATTTTCACTATTCTGTATCCAATGCAAATTTTTCTTTATTGAAATGATGGACTAAAACCACACACAGTATTGCAGATATGGTCTCACCAGAATCCTGTTCAATTGTAATAGGTGTTATTTATTCCTTGACATCAATCTTCTTGCAATAAAGTCTAACACGCTAACTTTCTGTGTACCTTGCATGACCACAGTCAGGTTTCTTTGAACATCAACATTTACAAGTTCACACATCTTAAAAATATTCTACCTTTTTATTTTAGGACCTAAATGAACTTTGGTTCTCACCTATGGTATATGCCACCTGGCACCTTGATGGTCATTCGCTGAGCCTGACCATATCATTTTGCAACCTCTTTGTAACCTTTCCATGGCTTACCTTTTCATGTAACTTTGAATTTTCATCATACTGATGTTGATGGCAAGACAGACAGCAATGCAAATCGTGAATGCAGGTTGTAAATAGCTGAAGCTCAAATATTGATCTTTCTGGCACTTCAATATTCACGGCCTACCATCATGAAAATGTCAATTTATGCTTATTTTCTGCTTCCATACCATTCTCTATCCATGCTAATAGATCATTCCCAAATCGATAAGTCCTTATCTTCTCATTAGCCTTTTGTGTGGCATCGTATCCAGTACCTTTTGGAAATTCAGGTATACTATATCCAATGGTTCACCTTGATCTACCTGCCTCATTATATCCTTAAACTTCTATCTACATCAGTGGGTCCCACAAAGACCTAACCAGGAGGTAAAAGGTAGAGTACAAAAGAAAGTTAGCTAAAAAAAACTAAAAACTGATAAGAGTTGCTATATAAAAAGGAATTTTAAAAAGGAATAGCCTTATGATTAAATAATGAAGAATAATGAGATGTCAGACAAATTGATCAGGAATTTTTGCATATTGTACTAGAGAATTATAATTATCAGGGGAGCTATACAAAGCAAACCATTGGGTGGGGGCTAAGACCACTTCAGGTCCTGATGGATATTAATTTAGGATCTTAAAAGAAGTGGCTCATAAAATAGTTAATGTATTCTTTTTTTAAGTTCCCTAGACAAGGGTAAGTTTCACTATTTAGGAAAATTGTGAATGCAACTTCTGATTCAAAAAGGGAAAGACACAGAAAGCAGGAAACTACAGACCAATTAGCTTATCAATCATAGGGAAGTAGCTAGACGTAGTCAGCAGAGCACATGGAAAAGTTCAAGGTAATCAGGCAGGGTCAACATGATTTTGTGAATGGGAAATTATGTTTAAACAATCTACTGTAGTGTTTTGAGGATGCCATGCTCTATGAATAAAAGGGAAATTAATGATTGTAATGTACTTAGATTTCAAGAAAGGGCTGATAAAGTGTCACAGCAAAACACATGGGCAAATATAATAGCTAATAGTGTAAGCAATAACGTATTGGCATGGTTAGAAGTCTGGTTAGCTACAGGAAACAGTAGACAAAAATGGGTCATTTTCTAATTTGCTGATACAGTATACCTCAGGGATTAGTGTTGATCATTCAACTTTTTTTTATGAATGACTTGGGTAGCTACAAGAAGGTATAGAGAGATTAATTGAGTGGGCAAAGATCTGGTAAATGGAGCATTATGAGGAAAACTGTGAAACCATGATTTTGGCAGGAAGGATTTAAAAAAGGAAGGATAAATTAATGGTGACAGATTTCAGAGCTCTGAAATGCAAAGGAATCTGGGTGACTTCATGCATAAATCATAAAAGATAAGTTTTCAAATTTATCAAGTAATTAGGAAAGCTAATGGATGTAATGAATTATTGCAATGGGATTTGAACATAAAGATTATACTTCCGAGAAAGATATGAGAGGTGATCGCACAGGTGAAACCATATCTGGAATACTGTGCAAAGTATTGGCCTTCTGTTCCCAGGAAGGATGGAAATGTATTTAAATTTGAAATGGGCAGGCTGTCTTTGAGGATAGTCTCAGCTAAAATGAAGAGGCATTGATTGAAGCATAAGATTCTGAGGGTCTTGACATGTTCCATGTGGCAAGTTTGTTTCTTTTTGATAGAAAATCTGAAACTAGGCGTTACTGTTTCAAATCAAGAGATCACCCATTTAAGACCAGGAGAATGTGTTTTGTACAATCGATTGTAAGTCTTTGGAACTCATAAGTCAGTAGAAACAGAACTCTTGAGCAGAGGTAGCTAGATGCTTGTTAATCAAGGCATTCAAACGTTAGCAGTAATAGGTGAGAAAGTGAAATAAACAGATCTTTTAGAACAACAGAACAACCTTGAGGGGCTGTGTGGCCTACTTCTGCTCCTAATTTGTATATTTTTGTATGTTCATTTGTATGAAGTTGGATTTTGTACCTTGTAGTCCACATTCCTCTCCAGGCTTGAGGAGATGTACTTAACTGCTATACATGGCAAGCAACACAACCCCTGAGATTTCCCATTCACGGCTACAGGAAACAGTATCTTTTCCTCTCATGGTATACTTTCCCCCATCACTATCACATTGCCTTTGCTCTGACCTCTCAAATGGCATTTTTCACCCTGCTGCTATGGTCAGTCTGCTCATCCACACAGGCAGCAATTACCTCATACTTGGTAGGTAAGGTCAGGAGCTGAATTTCTTTCATCACTGAAGGCAGTTATCCCATACCTGCCTGACTCACAGTCACAGCCCTCCTGTTCCTGACCACTTGCCAATTCTGGTTGGCCTAATCCAAGGGGAGTGACTATATTCTGGATCAAAGTGCCCAGGCAACTCTTTTCCTCTATAATGTCTTGCAATGTTTGCAACTCAGACTCCACCTTAGCAATTCTGAGCTAAGATTGTGCAAGTTGCTGACACTAGCTACAGATATGTATGTCTGGGACTGCACTGTATTCTATGGATTCAAATATGCTACAGTCATGGCACACTATCAACCTGCTACTTCTTAACTTGTTTATTTCATCAGCAGACCAGCTAATTGTTTACAGACTAATATTGTATAATAGGAGCATTCCTATCTTATAGCCAAAGAAAGAAAGGCTCTCCAACTACAGGAGGCAGATTAAAAAGGTAGAAGATGGAGCATGTCTTTAATTGTCCACCAGAACCCTATGGGAACTGAATTCATTGCTGGCTTCCAGTTTAGTCTCACTCAAGTGCAATCTTCTGATCTTTTTCCTGACTGCTTTACCGACTACCAAACCAAATAACAGAGGCAGTGCCAAGAGGTCCCCATTAATCCCTGGTATCTAGAAACTGTGCTCAGAATGGGGAGAATCAAACTTTCACAATAGGAATGTGATGATGCTGTCACTTTAAAAAGATTATTTTGTCCTGGATTTTTTTGAAGAGATGTTGTAAAGGCAGACATGCTGAACTGGATACTGAAAACAGCTCTCAAGTAAATAACTTAGAAGGCCTTTGGCTTTTTTTTAAATGGTTGGAACAATGGAAGGGGAGTGACCAGCTCCCACAGATGAGACTTTCTAGTTTATTTTAGCTGTGGCAGTCATAAGCTGCTTGGGATCCAGAAGAGTTGGAGCTTCAGTGAATGATTCATAGCTGCTACCCTCTCTTGATGTTGTTTCTTCCTGGTTTGAAGAACTTCCTGGAAGAATCTGTGTCTGAATTTACCTTTTTGCCACTGGGTGTATTTATGGGATATTACTATATTGGAACAGTTAATTAGTAATTGTTATTGTATTTATTATTCAGTTAAGATTTCCAATAGTTAAGTTATTCTAAATTCCTCTTTCATTTATTGGTATCTTAACTATAGTGTTTAAATAAATTGTTTTGCTTAAGTAGTTTGACTTGGTGCATCACATCTTGAACAGTCACTTCACAGCTGCCTTTAAAATAAGAAATTTTTTTTTTAGATTAGATTACAGTGTGGAAACAGGCCCTTCGGCCCAACACGTCCACACCGACCCGCCGAAGCGAAACCCACCCATACCCCTACATTTACCCCTTACCTAACATTACGGTCAATTCAGTATGGCCAATTCACCTGACCCTGCACATCTTTGGACTGTGGGAGGAAACCGGAGCACCCGGAGGAAACCCACGCAGACACGGGGAGAATGTGCAAACTCCACACAGTCAGTCGCCTGAGGCGGGAATTGAACCCAGGTCTCTGGCGCTGTGAGGCAGCAGTGCTGACCACTGTGCCGTCGTGCCGCCTACAAATGTTATGGTCGAGGCTACCTTCTTAAAATAGTTTGAGGGGTCTGGTCTGGTCCATAACAGGTAAGAGGTAAATGAGAGGTAATGTTACAATATAACACATAGCTAAAGGAAGGCAACTTTAAATTTAGCAGAATGAGGATTCAAACTTGCAATATATTCTTGATAGAATATTAGAATGATAGAGGCATAAAGACCTACACCACAGAAAAATCCCTTCAGTCCTTTTCATCCGCACTTGTCAAAAATAAGTACCAAACTATTCTAATCCCATTTTCTAGCACTTCACCAACGTCTTGTATGCTTTGGCATTGCAAGTGCAAATTTAAATACTTCTTAAATGTTATCAGAGTTTCTATCACCCTTACAGGTAGCGATTTCCAGATTCCTTCTGCTCTCTGAGTAAGATTTTCCTCACATCTTCTCCAAACCTTATGTCATTTACCTTAAACTTTATGCTCCTGGTCATTGATCTCTTCATCAAGGGGAAAAGTCCCTTCCTGTCTATTCCATCTATGCCTCTCATAATTTTGTACATCTCAATCATGTCCCCTCTCAATCTGCTCTACTCTAAAAAATTGGCCCCAGTCTGTTCAATCTCTCTTCATAATTGCAACTCTCCAGCCCAGGCAACATGTTGGTAAACCTTCTGTGCACATTCTCCAGTGTTATGAAGTTGAAAAACTCAATTATGTCAGAGCACTGCATTTATGCTCTGCACTGTCTATCATAGACTCGTAGAATCCCTGAAGTGTGGAAGGCAGCAATTCAGCCATTGAGTCCATACTGACACTCTGAAGAGCATCTCAATCAGATCAACCTCCTACCTTATCCTGATAACCTTGCATACCACTTGCCTAATCCACCTCACCTACACATTCCTGGATATACTGGGCAATTTAGCATATCTAATCCATCTAACTGCACACCTTTGGACAATGGGAGGAACCCAAAGCAACTAGAGGAAACCCATACAGATAAGGGGAGAGTATGGAAACTTCACACAGATAGTCGCCTGGGACTGGAAATGAACCTGGGTTCCTGGTGCTGTGACGTAGCAGTGTTAATCACTCGGTCACCAGGCTTCCCCAAAAGGGGTCATACTAGAACATTTAGTATACACGTTGTTTAATATCATGAGAAACCACAGTCTCACAATCAGTTTTAGAATTTTGGAACATTCTAACAGAAAAGAAAACTATGCAATGGAAGGGCTAACATTGGATATGATATCAGAGCAATGTTTATCATGCAAAAACTGGATGGTTGCAATACTTAATAATTACAACAAAACTTGTTAATAGCATTGGTATTGCTACATTGAATATAACAATTTGAATTGAAGTTGAACAGTTATTCACAACAAGTTAATTGTAATTACAGTGGCACAGAAAGCGAAATCAATGGAAGGCAACTTGGGAGTACTCTAAGCAACCTGACTTTGCAGCCAACTAAGCAATCTGCATCCAGAAGAGGATTGTGCATGAGGTCTTTCAAAATTGTACTCACTGGACAAATACTTGAAGAGTTCCTCACAGCAACACTCAAGAAAGAAAACAGAAAATACATATTAACAGAAACAGTCCTGGCAAACCAAATAAAATTTCAGTCAAATATTACTTCTGAGTGACCCGACAGTTATCTCATTGATATGCTGAGGAGTTAACAGTATGATTAAATTCAAACTGCTTTGTTTTCAAATATCCAATTAAAGTGCTAAATTTTGTGTGACATTGTGTTAATCATAATTCTCACGTTCCAAAATTAAAAAAAGGAGATAAAATCACTCCCTGCCATGTGGCCCATTGTTCACGTGCCAGCTCTTTAAAAGCTCTTCTGGATGCAGATTGCTTATTCAGGTGCAAAGGCGGCTTGCTGTTTGATGGTTAGAGTACTCCCAATTTGACTTCCATTGACTTAGCTCTTCTGTGCCACAATAATTAAGTCAACCTGTTATGATTACCTGTTCTACTTCAATTCAAATTGTTATATTCAATGAAGCAATGCTAATGTAATTAACACATTTTGTTGTACTTATTAAGTATTGCAACCATGCAGTATTCACATAACAAATACTGCTCTGAAGTCATATATTATCACCTCCATTACAAGCCTTCCTTTTGTGCTGGAATATTCTGGAATTCTAAAATTTCATGTGAGACCCTCCAATAAAAACAATTTCATTTCTCTCAACCCACCGTGAATTCTTGATAGTTTTCTTAAACCTCTATCCTCTGATTACTGATCACTACATTTGCAAAACTTGTCTCATCCAACCTGATCCTGCTGACAGCAGAAATGCTTTCCTCATGTAAACCTCTCAGAATTTGGGATGCTGTGACAAAACTCCCCTTAACCTTCTCCACTATAAGGAGAACAATGCCATATTCTCCATAATTCCTTACATATCTGGAGATCCTCATCCCAATATAGGTCTGAAGATGTTATATCTGAATTCAGACAGTATAAGAACTAAACTAAATGAGCTTATGGCGTGGATTGAAATTGGCAGGTATGATGTGGTGGGCATCACGGAGACATGGCTGCAAGGGAATCAGGATTGGCAGCTGAATAGTTAAGGATGGCATGGTGGCTCAGTGGTTAGTACTGCTGCCTCACAGTGCCACGGACCCGGGTTCGATCCCAGTCCCAGGCGACTGTGTGGAATTTGTGCATTCTCCCTGTGTCTGTGTGGGATTCCTCCAGTTGCTCCAGTTTCCTCCAACAGTACAAATGATGTGCAGGTTAGGTGAACTAGCCATGCTAAATTACCCACAGTGTTCAAGGATGTATAGGTTAGATGCATTAGTCAGGAGTAAATGTAGGGTAATAATGTAGAGGAATCGGTCTGGGTGGGTTACTCTTTGGAGGGTCGGTGTGGACTTGTTGGGCCAAATGGCCTGTTTCCACACTGTAGGGATTCTATTATTCTTCTATGATATGCATCTGATCAAAAAGATAGGCGGGTGGGCTTGCCTTATTACTAAGAAATGAAATTAAATCAACATTAAGAAATGTAGTAGGGTCAGATGGTATAGAATCTATGTAGGTAGAATTGAGGAACCACAAAGGTGAACGAACTATAGCTGGATTTATGTACAGGCCTCCAAACAATAGTCAGGAGCTGGAGCGCAAGATACACCAGGAGATAGAAAAGGTATGTAGGAAAGGCAAAGTTACAAGATCATGGGAGATTTCAATATGCAGGTAGACTGGGAAAATCAGGTCGGTAGCGATTTGCAAGAAAAGGAATTTGTGGAATGTCTATGAGATGACATCTTGGAGTAGCTTGTGGTGGAGCCTACTAGGAAACAGGCAAAACTGGATTTAGTGTTATACAATGAGGCAGACTTGATAAGGGAGCTTAAAGTGAAGGAACCCTTAGGAGGCAGTGATCATAATATGATTGATTTTACACTGCAATTTGAGAGGGGGAAGACAGAATCAGTGGTAATGGTATTACAGCTGAGACCCGGGTTCAATTCCCGCTTCAGGCAACTATCTGTATGGAGTTTGCACATTCTCCCCATGTCTGCATGGGTTTCCTCCGGGTGCTCCGGTTTCCTCCCACAATCCAAAAATGTGCAGGTTAGGTGAATTGGCCATGCTAAATTGCCCGTAGTGTTAGGTGACGGGGTAAATGTAGGGGAATGGGTCTGGGTGGGTTGCTCTTTGAAGAGTCGGTGTGGACCTGTTGGGCCGAAGAGTTTGTTTCCACACTGTGTAAGTAATCTAACATAACCCAATCTAAAAGCAACTACAGAGGTATGAGGGAGACGCTGAATATAATTGGCTGGGAGAGGAGCCTAGCAGGAAAGACAGTGGAACAGTAATGGCAGGAGATTCTGGATTCAAGAGACACAGCAGAGATTCATCCTGAGGAAAAATAAGATAAAAACAATAACTGCAGATGCTGGAAACCAGATTCTGGATCAGTGGTGCTGGAAGAGCACAGCAATTCAGGCAGCATCCAACGAGCAGTGAAATCGACGTTTCAGGCAAAGGACTTTTGCCCGAAGCGTCGATTTCGCGACTGAGGCAAAATAAGTCTAGTACAGGGAGGATGAGGCAACCATGGCTGACTAGGGAAGTCAGAAATAGCATAAAAGCAAAAGAGAAAGCATATAATTTGCAAAGGGCAGTGAGAAACCAGAGGATTAGGAGACTAACAAAGACCAACAGAGGGCAACAAAAAAAGGAGGGGGAAAATTAAATATGAGGGTAAGCTAGTCAGTAATATAAAGGGAGACTATAGGAGTATCTTTAGATATACAAACAGAAAAAGAGAGGCACAAGTACACATTGGGCCACTGTAAATTACTCTGGAGAAATATTAGTGGGGAATAAGGGAAAGGATAAGGAACTGAATAATTACTTCGTGTCAGTATTCATGGTGGAAGTTACGATAATATCCCAAAGAATTAAGAAAGTGAAGAGGCAGAGCTGGGTATGGTGGCCATCGCCAAGGAGACAGTGCAAGAAAAACTGAATGGCCTGAAGGTGGATAAATGACCTTGCCCAGATGGACTACATCCCAAAGTTCTCAGGGAGATAGCTGAAGAGTCAGTGGAGTTGTTAGTGGTGATCTTTCAGGAATCGTTGAGTTAGGGAGGGTTCCAGAGGACTGGAAAATCATGATTGTGATACCCCTGTTTAAAAAGAGAATAAGGAAAAAGATGGAAAATTACAGAATGATTAGCCTAAACTCAGTTGTGGGTAAGATCCTGGAATCCATTGTGAAGGATGATATTTCTGAATAGTTTGAAGTGTATGGTAAAGTAGGGCAAAGTCAGCATGGTTTCATCAAGGGGACATCATGCCTGACAAATCTACTACATTTCTTTGAAGAGGTAACGAGCAGGTTAGACCAAGGAGAGCCAATGGATGTTATCTACCAGGACTTCAAGAGGCGTTTGACACGGTGCCATATAGGAGGTTACTGAGTGTCCTTGACGATGGCCACCATGCTCAGCTCTGCCTCTTCACTTTCTTAATTTTTTGTGATATTATCGTGACTTCCACTATGAATACTGACTCAAAATAACTATTCATGGTATTAGAGACAAAGTGCTAGCCTGGATAAAAGCTTGGCTGTCTATAAGAAAGCAAACAATGGGGATACAAGGGTCTTTCTCAGGATGGCAGCCAGTGACAAGTGGTGTTCAGCAAGGCTCAGTGTTGGGACCACAATTTTCCATTTATACATTAACAATCTAGATGAAGCAACTGAGGGCATTTTGGCTAAGTTGTAGATGATATAAAGATAGTTGGAGGGACAGATAGCATTAAGCAGGCAGGAAGGCTGCAGAAGGATTTGGACAGGTTAGGAGATAAGCAAAGAAGTGGCAGATGGGGTACAGCATGGGAAAGTGTGAGGTCATGCATATTGGAAAGAAGAATAGATGTGGGAAGAAAATTCTGAAGTCTGAAATGCAAAGAGACTTGAGAGTTCGAGTCCAGGATTCTCTCAAGGTAAACTTGCAGGTTGAGTCTATAGTTAAGAAAGTGAATGCAATGATGGCATTTATTTTGAGAGGACTTCAATGTAAAAGTAGGCATGTACTTCTAAGGTTCTTTCACGCTCTGGTCAGACAACATTTGTGGTATTGTGTGTAATTTTGGGCCCCATATCTCAGGAAAGATGTAATGGCCCTGGAATGTGTTCAGAGGATGTTTACGAGAATGGTCCCAGGAATGAAAAGCTTACCATATAAGGAATGCTTGAGGACTCTGGGTCTATATTCGATGGAGTTGAGAAGGATGAGGTGGGATCTAATTGAAACTTACAAAATACTGAATGGCTGGACAGAGTAGAAATTGGAAAGATGCTTCCATTGTTAGGAGAGACTAGGACCCAAAGACGCAGCCTTAGAGTAAAGGGAAGACCCTTTAGAACGGAGGTAAGGAGAAACTTCTTCAGTTAAAGAGTGAAGGATCTATGGAATTCATTGCCACAGAAGGGAGGCCAAGTTATTGAGTATATTTAAAACTGAGGTAGATAGGTTCTTGATTGTCGAGGGCATCAAGGGGTATGGGGAGAAAATGGGAGAATGAGGTTAAGAAATTTATCAGCCATGATTGAATGGCAGAGCAGACTCTCCCCAGCTCAAAAGTATTTTAGTAAACCTCCTCTGCACCCTATGGCTTAATTTCTGCTCTTATGTCTTATGATCTTATAGTGTCATTCTGGTGGTAAAGATCCACTGCACCTTTGCCAAGGCCTCAACACACTTCAATGATTCAAACCCAAAATGTGTCATCATACAGTTGCCGAGGCCCTTCTGGAATTTCATTTGTGGAATCTTCTCAGTCCCCTAATAATATAGGAAATAATATGATAGTTTGGAATATATGACAAGATTGGAAATATGAGGCCCTCAACATAGAGTAAAATAATTCAATTTTCCAACCAGGGTTTTAATTGTCAGACAAGAATTTCACTCGTGAATGCATTATCTTTTAAATAATGGACACTTTGCTACTCTATCAGGCACGGAGGAGCAGCAAAGCAGTGATACAGATGTCTGAATGGTACCTGGCAGCTCCAGCAGCCTGCCGATTCCTCTTGGTCTTCACCATGGCCAGTGTTGCTTAGCATCTCATGGTGGTCCATATGAGCAACAATTGCCTCCAACTTTCAGCTAAGGAAGTTGAAATTGGACACACACCAACTTCATTATATCATTGTGGTACATCCCTAACCCACTTGTAATATGGTTAATTATTTCAATACTGCCCTTGTTGAGCTCATCAATGCCTTTCATAGCATTGCTGCTGCCAGGATACTATGTGCATGGACAGATACCTCTCTAATATCTTGGACTGGGGAGTGGTCGGGGAAGGGGTGGGGGATGTCGTAGCGATCTCTGGAGTCTTAGCTTACTCTCTTACTGCTCATTCAATTTGTGCTTATTTGGATACTCACAGCATTTCCGTCTAGCATTGACTTGTTGTGGATTGCTGCAATCACTCTACTATTAATCAAGAATCCCAGACTAATTTCTGGAGACATGGTTCTGCAACCCACCAGAGCAGATGGTGACATTTGAATGCTATAACATTTTGGAATGAAAAGCTAGACTAATGGTGATTGTGTAACCATTGTCAATTGTCATTAAAAACCCATTTAGTTCATTGATGCTGTTCACTGATGGATTTATCGAGTCATAGAGTCATACAGCAGAGAAACAGACCCTTCGGTCCAACCAGGCCATGCTGACCATAATCCCAAACTAAACTAGTCCCACCTGCTTGCACTTGGCCCAGATCCCTTCAAACATTTTTTATTCAAGTACTTTTCTAAATGTCTTTTTAGCATTGTAATATATCCATATCCATCACTTCCTGTGGAAGTTCATTCCACTCATGAACCAATCTCTGTGGAAAAAAAAATTGCCTCGATATCTTTTTAAAAGATTTCTCCTCTCACCTTAAAAATATGGCCTCTAGTCATGAAAGTCCTCATCCTTGGGAAAAGACACCTGTCATTTATCTTATCTATACCCCTCATGATTTTATAAACCTCTTTAAGGACACCCCTCAAATTCCTATGCTGCAGTTTAAAAATCCTCAGCCTATCCTTCCATTCCCGGCAGCAGGGAAAACAAGCCAGTCTATGCAATTTCTCTTATAGAGTCATAGAGCTGTGCAGCATGGATACAACCCCTTTGGACCTACTCATCTATGCCAACCAGATATCCTAAATTAATCTAGTCCCATCTGCCAGCATTTGGCTCATATCTCTCTAAATCCTTCCTATTCATATATCCATTCACATACCTTATAAATGTTGTAACTGTACCAGCATCCACCATGTCCTCTGGCAGCTCCCTCTGTGTGAAAAAGGTTGCCCCTTAGGTGCCTTTTAAATCTTTTCACTTTCACCTTAAACCAACGCGCTCCAGTTTTGGTCTCCTCCATCCTGGAGGAAAGACCTTGGCTATTTACCCTATCCATTCACACCATTCCCACCAGCACCATGGGCGGCACGGTGGCACAGTGGTTAGCACTGCTGCCTCACAGCGCCAGAGACCTGGCTTCAATTCCCGCCTCAGGCGACTGACTGTGTAGTGTTTGCATGTTCTCCCCGTGTCTGCGTGGGTTTCCTCCGGGTGCTCGGTTTCCTCCCACAGTCCAAAGATGTGCAGGCTGTGCTAAATTGCCCATAGTGTTAGGTAAGGGGTAAATGTAGAGGTATAGGTTGGTTACGCTTTGGCGGGTCGGTGTGGACTTGTTGGGCCGAAGGGCCTGTTTCCACACTGTAATGTAATCTAAAAATTTATAAACTTCTGTAAGGTTAACCCTCAGTTTCCAATGCTTCAGGGAAAATAGCCCTAGCCTATCCTGTCTCTCCCTATAACTCAAACCCTCCAAGCCCAGCAATATGCTTGTCAATTTTTCTGAAACTTTTCAAGTTTCACAACATCTTTCCTATAGCAACTCATAGTAAAACTCTCTAGCTCAAAAATATTTCAGTAAACCTCCTCTCCACCCTATCCAGTGCAATCACATCCCTCCTGTTGTATGGATTCCAGAATTGTACTCGACGCCCCAGCTGACATCTAACCAACTTTTTATACAGTTCCAACCTTCCTGTTCTTAAATGCAATGTCTCGGCTGATAAGGGCAAGTATATGATATGCCCTCTTAATTACTTTATGTACCTCTCCTGTACCTTAATGAATTGGTAGACATGCACAAGAAAATTCCCTCTGACACTCAGTGCTTTCCAGGGTCCTACTATTCATCACGTATTCTCCTGCCCTGTTTGTCTTGCCCAAAAGCATCACTTCACTGTCATCCCAACTGAATTTAATTTGCCATTGACCAACCCAGCTGTATCCTCCTGTAATTTAAGCCCATCCTACTCACTATTTACCGTCCTACCAAATTTCATACCATCCTTAAATTTACCTTCCTATTTTCAATCTTATCTAATCACCAGCAGCAAGGCCTCCAACATTCAGAAATTTGGAACCCCATTGGACACAGACTTCCAGCCACAAATACACACTCAACCATTACATTTTTTTAAACTCTGTAACTACACAAAAAAGTATCTGTACTTAGGTCCTCTATAACTTAGATGGCGCCGGAAGATGGCATTACAATATATTCACTTTACTTATTCGAGAGCATGCTACAATAAAGGTTATTCTATTTATTCTATCTACTCTTTGCTCCTTTCACTCAGGCAACTCTGATCCATTTTGCCAAATTTCCTTAGATCACATGGGCTTTTACTGTTACTATCAGTCTCCCATTTGAGACCTTAACAAAAGCTTTGCTGAAGTCCAAACAAACTACATGAAATACATGTCATCTACACACCTGATCACCTCTTTGAATAGCTCAATAAATTTGGTCAGACATGACCTCCTCTTAACAAAATCACACAACACCAGGCTATAGTCCAACAGGTTTAATTGGAAGCACACTAGCTTTCAGAGCAACGCTCCTTCATCAGGTGATAGTGGAGGGCTCAATCCTAACACAGAATTTATAGCAAAAATTTACAGTGTGATATAACTGAAATTATACATTAAAAAATTGATTGTCTGTTAAGCCTTTCATCTGTTAGAATACAACGATAGTTTCACTTCTTTCATGTGTAAATCACAAAACCTTTTTTTGATAAAGTTGCATTCT
>NC_057712.1:46611272-46623092 GCF_004010195.1 Chiloscyllium plagiosum
GGTTGAGGTCCTCCCTATGGGTACCGAACTTAGCTATCAGCCTCTGCTCAGCCACTTTTCTCTGCTGCCTGTCCCGAAGTCCACCTTGGAGAATGTCCTGCACCACTGAAGTGTTCCCCAACTGGGAGGGAACCCTCCTGTCTGTTGATTGTTGTGCGGTGCCCATTCATCCGTTGTTGTAGCCTTTGCTCGGTTTCCCCAATGTACCATGCCTCCAGGCATCCTTGCCTGCAACGTATAAGATAGACAACGTTGGCTGAGTCACATGAGTACCTGCCATGTACAAGGTGGGAGGTGTCCCCATGTGTAATGATGGTATCTATGTCCACACTCTGACACGTCTTGCAGCGTCTACCGTGACAGGGTTGTATAGAGTTGTCCTGAGAGCCGAGCAGCTTGCTATGAACAACGATCTGTTTGAGGTTTGGCGGTTGTTTAAAGGCAAGTAGTGGAGGTGTGGGGAAGGTCTTGGTGAGGTGCTCATCCTCATTGACAATGTGTTGCAGGTCTCGAAGAACATGGCGTAATTTTCCTGGGAAATACTGAACAACGAAGGATACTCTGTTGGTTGCAGCACATGTCTGTCTCCTGAGGAGGTCATTACGGTTTCTTGCTGTAGCATGTCGGAACTGGTGGTCGATGAGTTGAGCATCGTACCTCGTTCTTGTGAGGGCATCCTTGAGTACTTCCAGGTGTCCATCACGTTCCTCCTCATCTGAGCAGATCCGGTGTATGTGTAGGGCTTGTTCAAATCTCATAAGGCATCTCCAAATCTTAACAAAAGCACAGACTGTTCTTGATTAATCCCTCCCTCTACAAATGCTGATTAATTCAGTCATTCAGAATTGCTTCCACTAGTTTTCCTACCATTGAAGTTAAATCACTGGCCTGTAGATTACTGGTTTATCTCCTGCTTCTTTCTTGAAAAGCAGTACACATTGGCTATCCTGCAGTACTCCTTCTGATACTTCCTTGTGGCCTGATAGGCATTGAAAATTATTTAACCTTGAACTATAAGTATTCATCATCAATATGCTCTTCTTTACAATGCTACCTTCCTTGGGTGATGCGGTGGTGCGAGTGGGTGGGCAAGATTTCAGTAACCCTATTGGATTTACAATCATTTGTATTTGTGCAGCATGGCTTCAGCTACATTTATCAGAATAAGATCCCTAAGTCAGAGTTACATTTCCAGGAGTTCCATGGCACTCCACATCCACAATTATGCTAAGCTGTAATGTGTTGATATGATGTGAATGCTGCCTTCTCACATTACAAAAGATCCTTTCTGCTTCTACTATAACCCACACAAGTGCAAGGGAACTGTGGTTAATGGATTCAGTCATGGCAGGGGTTAGCATTATTACAAATGCAAGGCTATGAAGGTGCAGAGAAATACAGAGTTAGTAGCAATCTCAGAATCAGCAGCAATCTCCAGCAATCTCATGTGGAACAGCCTCCACATGAAGATATTGCAATTGAAGATCCCCTCAGATTCCCTCCCCTGGAATCAAATTCAGGAAGCCCAGATTCTATCATCCATTGAGTTTTTTCAGTTGAGTGAGATGCAGTGTCACTACAGACTGAAGAAGTCCCTGGATACCATCACATAACTGTGCCATCTGCTTTGTAGCTGAACCTGCAACATGAAGTGACAGTTTGCCATCCGATCCTGGTGACTGTCAAGGTGCCGTGAGTAAGCTTTCCTTTGTCCCTCATGCTTGGATTTATTTGGGATGGTCTTGTGGTATATTCTAGACAGTGTGTGATGCATAATCTGTGCATGCTGAGCTCTGCATAACTGGAGCAGGCCAACAGGGGATGTGATGCATGCTGAAGATCTGAGAGCAGCAGCATTATTCCGAGGAGAATAAGGAGTAAATTGAGCAGGAGGATATTATTTCCAGTCTGACAGCGTGGTGCAGTGTCAGACACAACAGACCAGATGGGATTTAATTGACACTTGCTTCCAATAGATCTGCGATGAATGAAATGATCACTAACTGATTATTAATTTGCTTTTGGTCAAAAGCCAAGCAGTCTATGTTTAATCCCAGAAGTAAATAAAGCTTTTTTATTTGTTGTTACGTGGCTTTCCCTGCTGATTAATAAAAATTAACATTAACAGCTGTTTGAAGGCTTTTCAACATGTGATACTCCCACAGTCAACAGTGAAAAACTATTATAATGTACTGGGTGTTAGGGAAAAAGGGACTCCTCTTCAGAGAGCATTCTCGCCTGATATACTCGGGAAGAGCAACCTTTGTAGCTTCATTTGTGTTGCTGTAGTTCCTGTATTAGTCAATTAAACATGTGTTGATGTAAAGCGGCAGCATATTTACAATTTATGAGCACCTATTTTCAATGAAATGTCACCTGTGACTCCTGTGGGCCCTCAGATTCTTTCATTTTTGTATCCCTACATCTATGGCGAAGGGCTATCATGTCTGGCAGCAGTTAATCTGTTACACAGATGGGCTTTAAATATGTTGCCTACAGCAGAATCCTCAGAAGGTCGCAGCAAGAGTGAGTAATTTAGTTTTTGATGAACGCAAGATAGCAACTGTGTAAGAACAGTGCCATACAGTTATGGTGCATACATAACAAGGTGAGCAATGGGCAATTGCATGAGATAATTCACCAAAACACACAGAGAAAAAAAAAACCTTAACTAAACTCACTGAAATTGACACTGAATAGTTTTGGTAAAATTTAGTCCATAAAGGTTTATGGGCGTATTTTCCTTGCTTTGTCACTATAAAGAGGAGGATTCCATTTATTTCTTTAACAGTTTAATCAACCTGACTACCACATTCAAAAAATTGTCTGGTATTCTTTGAAATTTGATCATATATGCCACCTTCTTCTGCCAGAATGCATGACTTCATTCTTAACGTGAAGATCTTATCAGTGAATAGGAAAGGCAGACATCCACTGCCCCATTGAGTAAAGGAAGGGAATAATGCTGTGAGGTTTTGTTGTGAGAGAAACGGGATGTGAGAGAAATATTCCTGTGTTCTGTCCATGGATGTGTGCTTGGTAATAATTTTGATCATGGAAATTAAATGGCTGTAAGCATTTAAAAACTTTTTACATTGCACATCCAACTGGAAAAGTTAAATGACTCCAGGTAAAATCAGAAGATTATACAGAAAAAAATGTTCAATGTAAAATTAAAGAAGAACAGCTGCTAAGAACTGTCATTTCATTATCCAATTTACTAGAAAAGCCATTAGCTACTTCAAGATGATGTTTTATTTGAATCCAGCATCACAAATTTTCTTTATAGCAATATTTATAAGCCAGCATGAAAATGTGGTACAAATTGTTTGCAGAATAAAATCAGCAGCAAGGACAGATCAATGACAAGAGACCATATTTCGATAGTGTGAGAGCAAAGAAGAGGTTATTATAGCTAGTGGAAAAGATAGACAGATCAGCATCCTTCTTCTGGAAAAGAGAAGGCTGAGATACATAGGTTTACAATGAATGAAGTGGTTAAAGCCAAGAAAGAGGGAACTATGCGAGTAATGTAGGGAAATGAAGAGTTATCTAACAAATTGGGAAGAGATTGTATGAGGGGAACAAACAGGCTGAGGGGGAGATAGAGATGTTCAGTGTTGGGGGAATCCATCAGGTTGGGGGCTGCAGAGGGAAGATCTCCAAAGGAGATAAAGTCAGCTTTAGCTTGGACTGAACTGGTGGAAGATTATCAATCTGATGCATTGACTCTGTTTCTCTCTCTGTAGTAGCTGTCTGACCCATTGAGATTTTTCAGCCTTTCTTGTTCTTACTTCAGGTATCAAACACTTACCAGATTTTACTTTTGGATTAGGATGCAGAACTCATGTAAAAATGACGAGATAGGTGCATCGAAAGGAAACAAGAAAAGTACACAGGGAAACAAAGATGCTCATGTTGATTGGATTGGATGACAAATGAGAGTGAAGCAAAGATTAGCTTCCCTGAATGGCTTGCTTGTGTATTGTAAATTGTATTTAATGCATATAATTAGATTAGATTAGATTACTTACAGTGTGGAAACAGGCCCTTCGGCCCAATAGGTCCACACCGACCCTCCGAAGCACAACCCACCCATACCCCTACATGTACCCCTTTTTACCTAACACTACGGGCAATTTAGCATGGCCAATTCACCTGACCTGCACATCTTAGGACTGTGGGAGGAAACCGGAGCACGCGGAGGAAACTCACGCAGACACGGGGAGAACGTGCAAACTCCACACAGTCAGTCGCCTGAGGCGGGAATTGAACCCGGGTCTCTGGTGCTGTGAGGCAGCAGTGCTAACCACTGTGCCACTGTGCCACCGTGCCGCCCACTATAATGTAATTTAAAGCATCACATAGCAGTTGCTATGTAAGTAGGTGGTCAAATATCACAGCAATCATCAAAGGATGCATAATTGCAATTCAGCATAAAGGTGCTTCAGTGCAGAAAACACTTCAAATCCTACAAGATTAAAACTTTGTAATGATTCTGGCCAAGACAGAAACAGCATCAATCTAAAGTGAGATTGTGATACATGGGAACAACTTTGTGCTGCTTGCTTTTTAGAATTATCTTTTATTTGCACATAAACTCAATGATTACAGTGAAAAGTTTATACCTATTTACATTCGGTACAAAGGCGCCAGGTACAGCTTCTTTAGTTACAGGATCTTAGACAGGAGAGAAATAAAATGCCCAGCATTGCAGAAATAAAAGATATAAATGGTTCCTGTGTTAACTATGCTATTTAATCACTATTTACTCATCAGCAGGAGCACTGAGATACTTGCTTCCTTGCAGTTCTTCAAACTAACTTGTACCCATTAATTGGAAGGTGCATTGTAACTGTTGGAGGGCCTGAGATTATTGGGAACAATGCAGGCTAGAACATATTGTCTTTGTCAGGAATGGCTGTAATTTGGGACGAGACAGAGGGAATCAAAATGGAGCATTTCACTCTGGGAAATTGCATCATTGGCTTGGGAAGCAAATGCAGTGAAAGGGGTTAATTGAAGCTATAGCATCTGAGCATGTGCATAAGGGACTGTGTTATCATGCAATCAGCTTTCGTGAGACCAAAACCTAACAATGCTTTCTTCTATCATGATCCTCTATGTAGTTTAATAGTTAATAACTGTTACTGGTTCATTCCAGTATAGATTCACAATCTAATTTGTCCCAAGTTCTCTTAAATTGGTAAAATATTTATACAGCAAACATTACATTTTGTTTCACATACTATCCTATACAGAAAAAGCATGATGAATCCAACCTGGCCAAGTATCGCCCCATCAGTCTACTCTCGATCATCAGTAAAGTGATGGGAGGTGTCATCATCAACAGAAGCACCTGCTCAGCAATACCCTGCTCAGTGATGCCCAGTTTAGGTTGCACCAGAGCCACTCAGCTCCTGACCTCATTACATCATTCGTACAAGCATGGACAAAAGAGTTGAATTGATGAGGTGAAGTGAGTGCCTGCCCTTGACATCAAGCCTGCATTTGAACACTAAGGACCCTCAACAAATTGGGGTCAATTGGAATCAGAGAGGAAGTTGGTAGTGGTTGTTGGAGGTCAGTCATCTCAGCTCCAGGACATCTCTGCAGGAGATCCTCAGGGTGGTGTCTTAAGTGCAACCATCTTCAGCTAATTCACCAATGAATTTCCTGCTATCAGAAAGTCAGAAATGGGGATGTTCTCCAATGATTCCATAATGTTCAGCAATATTCACAACTTCTCAGATACTGAAGCAGTCCATGTCCAAATGCAACAAATCATGAACAATATCCAGGCTTGGGCTGACAAGTGGCAAGTAATGGCCATCTCTAATACGAGACAATCTAACCACTAGCCCTCTATATTCAATGACTTTAGCATCAATGAATCCCCAACTAACAACATCCGAGAGGTTACCATTGACAAGAAAGTGAACTAGACCTGCTACACAGCATGTCAGAGACTTGGCATCCTGCAGTGAGTAATTCATATCCTGATTCCCCAAAGCCTGTCCGCTTTCTACAAATCAGGAATGTGTAGGATTAAGCAAATTTCCCCAATATCAATAAAACTGGACAAAATCCTGGACTATTCCAAAACTTTTAAAAGGTAAATTGAAGCTGAAATGAGTTCTGCGTCGAATATACAAACATAACTCATAGAATGGAGGCCTGTGACCAGTGGTTAGCCACAAAGATCAATGCTGGGTCCACTGCTTTTTGTCATTTATATGAATGATTTGGATGTGAACATAAGAGGTAAGGTCCTGGGGAGTGTTGCTGAACAAAGAGACCTTGGAGTGCAGGTTCATAGTTCCTTGAAAGTTTTGTCTGGTGTGATTGTCTTTATTTGTCAGAGCATTGAGCATAGGAGTTGAGAGGTCATGTTGCAATTGTACAGGACATTGATTAGGCCACTTTTGGGATATTGTGTGCAATCTGGTTTCCCTCCTATAGGAAGGATGTTGTGAAACTTGAAAGGGTTTAGAAAATATTTACAAGGATGTTGTAGGTTTGGAGGGTTTGAGCTGTAGGGAGAGGCTGAGTAGGCTGGACCTATTTTCCCTGGAGCATTGGAGGCTGAGGTGAGACCTTATAGAGGTTCATTAAATTATGAGGGGCATGGACAGGATAAATAGACAAGGTCTTTTCCCTGGAGTGGGAAAGTCCAAAGCTAGAAGGCATAGGTTTAGGGTGAGAGAGGAAAAATTTAAAAGGGACGTGAGGGTCAACTTTTTCACACAGAGAGTGGTGCGTGTTTGTAATAAGCTACCAGAGGAATTGGTGGAGGCTGGTACAATTGCAATATTTAAAATGCATCTGGATGGGTATATGAATAGGAAGGACTTAGACAGATATGGGCCAAGTGCTGGCAAATGGGACTAAATTAACTTAGGATATGTGATCAGCATGGACAAGTTGGACCAAAGGATCTGTTTCCATGCTGTACATCTCGATGACTCTATGACCCGGTAACTGAGATGGCTACCTGGAAGTATTGATCAGCCTGGAATTCAAAATTACACCTCCTCTCTAAGAAAGTAATCAACCAAAACTACCTTTTACATTTTGGGCTCAAACAAAAAAATAAATTGTTGGAAAAACTCAGCAGGTCTGGCAGCATTTGTGCAGAGAAATCAAAGTTAATGTTCCAGGTCTGGTGACTCTTCTTCAAAACTGAATTTAGAATTGCAATTCTGAGGAAGGATCACTGGATCCAAAATGTTAATTCTGATTTCTCGCCACAGATGCTACTAAACTTGCTGAGCTTTTCCAGCAATTTATTTTTTGCTTGAGATTCTAATTTATGACATCTGCCATTCTTTCAGTTTTTACACTTTGTGTTATCCACACAGTATGCGGCCTACAAAGATACTGGACATTCAACCTCAATCAAAACCCATTCACACATACCCTCACCATCTGAAAGCCAATTGACCTTGGAAAGAAACACCAGAAGCACAATGGACAACATAGACTTGAGGGGAGATAACGGGGTGCACAGTCTATATATTTACCAGACCTGATCTAATCTAGGAGAGAGCCTTTTTTCAATAACAAACTTCTGCACAAACAACTTCCCCACAAGCTTCCACACCCAACAAGTGGCTTCAGAACCAAGAACCACAGAGGCCAAACCAAGAAGCTGAATCGGGAAGCCAAACTAAGAGCATCATCGCAACAAAATGCCATTTGAGAGGGAAAAAGCCAAACAAGCGCTATCAAACAAAAGATTCCAGACGTGGGTCTGTTCCAAGAGACATGACAGCAAGAGCCTCAGCAACCAAGTGCACTTTGAAACCACATTTTCCTCAGTGGTGAGCTTAAATTCCCAAGAGTCCAAAGTTCTGACCTAGCTAGCAGAGAGGGGAAAGCAGGTGGTGAGAGTGCATTGGGACTCCAAAGAAAAAAAGCCTGATTAAATATTCTGTAATTAAAACTGTTGTCTTTAGATTCTAATAGTGTTTAATCTAGCTAATAATGCATTTAATAGTATTACTGTCCTCTGTATAGTTGATTGTGTCAAATTGCCTGTTTATTACATTTGTCTGTATTTCTTGTATTATACTTACCTTTTGCATTTTAAATAAATGCAGAGATTCTTTTGTGCTGAAACAGCTATCTATTGCCATCTTCATTTCACATTCCCTAAATAAGTCCAGTGTCTGAAACCAGGGATCCGGGTCTGATTCGAGCCACTTAAGAATCAGAAAATAACTGATTGCAAACCAGAACCTACAAGGGTTATGGAATACTCTCCATCTACTTGGATGACTGCAGCTCCAACAACACTCAAGAAGCTTGATACATGATTGGCATCACATCCATAGATATTTATTCCCTCCACCATCAGTGCTCAGTAGAAGTAGCGCAGATTCAATGATGATCCTTAGCCAACAGCTTTCAAGAGTCCACAAACACTACTATCCAGAAGGACAAAGGCCAAACATACAAGGTAGCACCATGATTTCTAAATTTCCTCCACCCTCATTTGGATGTATTTTACACCATTTCTTCAATGTTGCTGGGTCAAAATCTTGTAACTCCCTCCCTAACAGTAATGTGGGTCTACCAACATACTCCTCCCCATTGGAATTGCCTCGCAAATTTGTCCTCCTTTCACACACTCAGCCCAACAGTTAGATAAAAAAAATGGGAAAGTTCCAGCCATCACAGCTTAAGCATTTCCAATGGTGAGACCTCATATTATTTGGCAACTTGCTTTTGACTGCTTCCTGAAAGAAACCTTTGGATTGAGGACCAAGGTCCACAGTTCAGGGAACAGGAACATCAGGGCTCAAAAGAACAGGAGAAAAAGTGAAATAGTGAGTAATATAAACTCTTGGTTTTAAATGCCTGTGGTCAGAAGACCATTTTTTTTCAAACAGTAGCACTTTGTTTTTGTGAAAGGTTCCTTGCTGCCTTGGGCTCCTTCGCACAATGAGTGATGTTATAGTATAAAATAAGTAGTTTATGGCTGAGCCTTTATGTCAGTTAGTGCTATGCTTCAGAGTTATAGGAAGGATTTTACGGCCTTGGTAACAGGACAGAGGAGAAACTAAAAACGTGTACTTCATGTTCACCTGAATTCTACCGACTGAACCCTGTTCAAGTGTGTATTTTATTCAAAGTTAAGGCCAAATTCAGAGTTGGCAAGAGTCACTTGTGTCAGTTATTCAAATAAAAAGAACAAAAATAGGAGACGTTTACATTTATTCAGTGTTGTTCACAACCACAAGATGATTCAAAGTGCTTTACAACCAATGAAGTACTTTTAAAATTCAGTCACTGCTGAAATATAATAAACATGGCAGCCAATTTATGTGCAGCAAGCTCCCTAAAACTGCCATGTCATAAACATCAGATAAGTTTTTTTGTGATGTTGAGTGAAGGACAAATATAGGTCAGGAACTGAGGGACAACTTTACTGCTCTTCTTCAAAATAGTGCCAAACGTTAATTCATGTTCATTTGAGCAGGCAGATGGACCTCAGTTTAATACTTTAGAGAGGACACCTCTGCCTCCTGAAGCACTTCCTGATTGCTTAACTGAAGTGTCAGCACCGATGGCTGCACTCACACCCTCAGTGATATGTGCTTTCTTGGTACCAAGGCACTGTGACTTGAATAAAAGGTCAGACACATGTAGCAGCAGTGCCCAGATATGCACGCTAATCATTGTCCACACCTTCAAAGATCAATAGAGGACCTGACCAAAACAAAAGCACCCGTCCTTTGAGGGAGTGACGCCTGCCCTTGCTCCCCATCTCCCTCTCAGCATACCGACACACTTGAACACACTCTTGCTAACAGACTCCAGCCTGGATTTTGAGAGTTGTGTTGGATATTTAAATACTCTGTCCCACCTGGGTAACATAGTGTAGCATTTTTGATCCATTCCATTATGTAAACCATTCATTTTTATAAATGCAGCCCAACCAATCCCTACCGGTGTTTATGCTCCACAGAGACTCCCTTCAATTTAAATTGTTTCATCTCACTCTATCAGCATATTCTAATTCTTTCTATCATATGTACTTAACTTTCCTCCTCCAGTCTTACCCTGCTTTTGATATTCCTGCCAAGGGAATATGTTACTGCAATAATATGTCACCCTCATCCTCACCATCCACTCACCTGTAAATGCTCTGAGACACCCATCTCCGACCACAGCCAAGTCGTCCCCTCTTTTTGCTCCCTCCACATCATTGTCTAGAAGAGATCTCTGTAGCTTTTCGGCCATGACCAAAAGGCCAAAACACTAACGTGTACTTCTCAGGAAGCCATTTTTTTTAAGGAATTATTTTTGCCTTTGTAATTTAAACTGTTCTTCAATTATCTAAATATAAGTCTTACATCTACTTCTTTCCACAGACCTTTACATGTTGTCCTGACAAATCTGTTTCCTCTTAAATGCATCTGAACTATCTTATGTTAACAAATTCAAGGTATCACCTGTCTCTATTTCTCCTGAACACTTTAATGGATTTGACAATGTAACAATCTGACTGTTACTCATTGGCACCTAATAGTCTGACCATGCTGTGGTTCTGTTCGCCGAGCTGGAAGTTTTTGTTGCAAACGTTTCGTCCCCTGTCTAGGTGACATCCTCAGTGCTTGGGAGCCTCCTGTGAAGCGCTTCTGTGGTGTTTCCTTCAGCATTTATAGTGGCCTGTCCCTGCCGCTTCCGGTTGTCAGTTTCAGCTGTCCGCTGTAGTGGCCGGTATATTGGGTCCAGGTTTATGTGTTTGTTGATGGAGTTTGTGGATGAGTGCCATGCTCCTAGGAATTCCCTCCTCCAGTCTGGCTGTTCTTTGTTTCGCGTGCCCTGTAATGGTAGTGTTGTCCCAGTCAAATTCATGTTGCTTGTCATCTGCGCGTGTGGCTACTAGGGATAGCTGGTCATGTCGTTTCGTGGCTAGTTGATGTTCGTGGATGCGGATCGTTAGCTGTCTTCCTGTTTGTCCTATATAGTGTTTTGTGCAGTTCTTGCATGGGATTTTGTACACTACATTAGTTTTGCTCATGCTGGGTATCGGTGAGTTGTTGTCTGAGAGTTTGTGGACGAGCACCCGAGCTACAAATCTTCTCACAAACTTTGAACACCTACGGGCGAGAGATGCTACGAAAAGCCAGGAAATGGGAATCCTGCGCTAACCGCCTAAGCGCCACATACGAACAACTCCGGTTCCTGCATGAATGCCGAAAGAATCGAATCCTTCCACTAAGTGTCAGGTACAGACCACCAGTCAACAATCCACAAGCCAGAGACACAGCCAGACAGAACGGACTCAGGATGATCCAGGTAATGATTACAGACGCTCACAACAGACTTCACAAATACAGACAAGAAATTGCGCGCCAAAAGTCGTTAATTTCAAAAAACACCAATCAGGAATGGACCCGGACCATAGACAGGTTGTCACCATAGGACAGAACAGGACTACACACCGCAAAAAAATGGCACTAAATGAAAAAATGGCCAAACTAACACACAACAAAGAGGACACCACAACACACACCTGGGTTAAAAACCTCTCCCACAGACAGCTCACAGACACGGAAAGAACAATACTGGCCAAGGGACTCAACTACAACCACAGGGACGCCAAGACAGAAGACTTCCTAGCAGCACGAGAATGCACACTCAGGAACAATGGACTGACAGAAGACTGACAACAAAAAGTGAGACAAAGTATCGTACCCCTGATAACAAGGAAAAGACAAACACATAACCTCAACACCAAGGAGAGGGAAGCACTAAAATCACTAAGAAACGATAAGAACATAATCATACTACCAGCAGACAAAGGCA
>NC_057712.1:46623943-46636114 GCF_004010195.1 Chiloscyllium plagiosum
GTGAACAGTGCCGTTACGTCGAATGAGACCATGGTTTCTTCCTTGTCTATGTGTATATTTCTGATGATGTCCAAGAATTCCTGTGTTGATTGTATAGAGTGTCTGGATCCGCTGATCAGGTGTTTCAGTTTCTGCTGTAGTTCTTTCGCCAGTTTGTGTGATGGTGTCCCTGGTAGTGACACTATATAGGACCAACAGGGAGACAGCTAATGATCCGCATTCACGAACATCAACTAGCCACGAAACGACACGACCAGCTATCCCTAGTAGCCACACACGCAGATGACAAGCAACATGAATTTGACTGGGACAACGCTACCATTATAGGGCACGCGAAACAAAGAACAGCCAGGGAATTCCTAGAGGCATGGCACTCATCCATAAACTCCATCAACAAACACATAGACCTGGACCCAATATACCGGCCACCACAGCGGACAGCTGAAACTGACAACCGGAAGCGGCAGGGACAGGCCACTATAAATGCCGGAGAAAACACCACAGAAGCGCTTCACAGGAGGCTCCCAAGCATTGAGGATGTCACCTAGACAGGGGATGAAATGTTTGCAACAAAAACTTCCAGCTCGGCGAACAGAACCACAGCAATGAGCACCCGAGCTACAAATCTTCTCACAAACTTTGAGTCTGACCATCACCGAATTTCCCACTATCAACATTCTTGGTTTTACCATTGACCAAAAACTAAACTGGACTTATTGTATAAATAGAGTGGCTACAAGAGTAGGTCAGAGACTAGGAATACTGCAGCAAGTACCTCACATCTAGACTCCCCAACACCTGTCCACCAATAATCAGGCACAATTCAGAAGCGTGACGGAATATGATCCACTTGTATCGATGAATGTAACTCCAATTACATCAAGAAGCTTGACACCTTCCAGCTTGAATAGCACCACACCCAAAATTATTTACTCCCTTCACCACTGACTCTCAGTAACAGCAATGTGTGCCATCCAGAAGATGAAATGTAGAAATTCACCAAATCTCCTTCGACAGAAGCTTCAAAAGACCATCTAGAAGGACAAATGCAGCAGGTATGTGGGGACATCAGCACCTGCAAGTTCCCCTCTGAGCCACTCACCATTCTGACTTAGAAGTGTATCAATATTCCTTCAGCATTGTGTCAAAATCCTGAAACTCCTTCCCTAATGACACCATCAGTCTACCTACAGCACATATGCTGTAGTGGTTAAAGAAGGCAGCTCATTGCCACTTTTTCAAGGGCAATTAGGTTTGGGTAGTGGGCAGCCAGTAACACCTACTTCCATGAGTGAATAAAAACATTTTTTTTCCTAAGCTACACATGTCAGTCCAGATAAAAGCTGTGACTGCTTTATAAAACATCAGTTTTCATTTCTACATCATAAATCAGCAAAAAAAAAAATCCCTGTCTTGTCTCAGAACAGTTAGACAGCATAACTCTCCTCCAATTCAGCTCAACAGTGGCTTTTAATTTTCTGATATGGAAGAGCCAGTGCTGGACTTGGGTGGACAAAATTAAAAATCACACAACACGAGGTCCAACAGGTTTATTTGGAAGCACTAGCTTTTGGAGCACTGTTCCTTCATCAGATGGTTGTGGAGAATAAGGCCATAAAACAAAGAATTCTCCACAACCACATGATGAAGGAGCAGCGCTCTGAAAGCTAGTGCTTCCAAATAAACCTGTTGGACTATAACCTGGTGTAGTGTGATTTTTAACTTCTAATTTTCTGTCAGTGTGCATGATTCACAAGATTTCTTGTTTTTGAGATACATTGGTTCATCAAATGTGGTTTTCTTATTGAGAATGAAAGGGGATAATAAAACCAATAAGGGATTGTCACCATTTCTCAAGAGAAATTTTCTATGAAAGGGATAAAAGGTGCAGTAATCTGGTTGAGAAAGACGCAATACATTTGCAAATTGGCTCAAGAGAAAATGTATGAAGTCTCTTTTTATTCCCCATCATGTTCTCTTCAACTGTGTCATACATCAAGGCAGAAAGTTGGCCTCTCATCATGCTTTGGATGCAATGATGTAGCACAAGCCACTGATAAAGTCAGAACAAGACAGGACATATGTTAATAAAGACAGAGAACAATTCTTCAAAATAGATGCATGAAATTCTACGTTCAGTAACAGAAATATTAACAGAGCAAATGGCACTGAAGATGAAATTAATTAGCTTATGGAAATTAATGCAAGGCAGAACCCAAGAGCAAACATTAATTACAGGACAAAAGAGACTTTCATGATCCGTGGCTTCCGGCTCAATCGAAGCTTTTCTTTGCCTATCATGACTCAGTGCAGTACACACGCTGTTTATGGAATCCTTACATGGTGAATGATATAAATAAGACTGAAGTGATCCAATGACTTGCTGTATTAGAATAATTTTGTTATTATCTAATGGGAAAAAAAATCACCAGTGCCACACCTTGATCAAAGATATGGAATGGAAATCACTACAGCAAAGGAGACAGTTAACTCGTCTGAGCATATTCTTTAGAAAGTGGAATAGAATAGTGGGGTTTGACAGAAACAATTCCCTGAACATTCCAGTAACAACAAAATTCTAGGGAGCCAATTTCACATAATACAAAGACCATTGTTTTCCAAGACATTCTGTTTCTTCCCAAGCACAATTCTACATTGGGACAAGATATTAAACATCCCTGGCATTTGAAACAATCAGAACCTATTTTTAAGTAATTTCCATTTACAAGTTTTCATTGTTAGAGCTACCATCTCAGCAAGTTTGCTGGTTTAGCAAGGGCTAGCCATATAAATGATGGCAGAATATAGATAAGGGTGGCACAGTGGCTAGCACTGCTACCTCACAGTGCCAGGGACCCGGGTTTGATTCTACCCACAGGTGATTGTGTGGAGTTTGCACATTCTCCCCATGTCTGCATGGGTTTGTTCCAGTTTCCTCCCACAGTCTAAAAATGTGCAGGTTAGATACAATGGTCAGGCTAAATTGCCAGAGTGTTCAGGGATGTTCAGTCTAAGGTGGATTAACCATGGGAAATGCAGGGTTACAGGGAGAGGATAAGGAATATCATAGAATCCCTACAGTGTGGGAAAAGACCCCTTGGCCCAGCAAGACCACACTGACCCTCCGCCGAAGAGTATCCCAATCAGACCCATTCCCCTATTTACTCAAGACTAATGCACCCAGCCTACACGTCCCTGAACACTATAGGCAATTTAGCATGGCCAATTCACCTAACCTGCACATCTTTGGATTGTGGGAGGAAACCAAAGCATCTGGAGGAAACCCACACAGACACAGGAAGAATGTGCAAACTCCATACAGACAGTTGTACAAGGCTGGAATCGAACCTAGGTTCGTGGCACTGTGAGATAGTAGTGCTAGCCACTGAGCCACCATGCCGTGTGGATGGGGGGAGTGGATGCTCTTTGGAGGGTTGGTGTTGACTTGCTGGGCCAAATGCTTTCTTTTCACTATGTAGGGATTTATGATACTGAAGCAACAGCAGAGGCAGCGTTGTCAGCAGAGTGACAGTTCAAATCACTTCCCAGAAACATGAACACAAGCTTGTCAAAGATGTCATCATTTGGATGAGATGCTAAGCCAAGGCCCTGGCTCCTTAGTTGAACATAAAAGATCCCAGGGCATGGTTCAAAGATAAACAAGCGAGTTTCCCCTTTTGCCCTTCATTGACAATACAAAACCAAATTAAGTTGGTCAGTATTACATTATACGATACATTTTGTTTGTGGAAGCTTACTGTTTTCTGATTTCCACGTTTTTTGCATTATATCAGAGACCACACATCAGTTGTATTTAATTGCTTATAAGGAAGAGGGTGATATTATGTGAAACAGTTTATTAAATATGAGAGAATACAGAGAATCATTTCAGGATGGAGCTTTGGTTTAGATTTGGGTCTGTGGGTAGTGAACAGTCGAATGTTGGTTTGCCATGCTAACATTCTTCCTGACCAAGGCCTCTCAGTGAATGTCCATTACCCAGATACAAAAGTCATAGGAAAGAGGAGAGTTGTGTGGTGAAAATTCTGCATTACATTTTTGTGTGTTTCATGTCATCCCAGAACTTTCACCAGGAACCTAGGGTATTGTGGGGTGCTCTTAGGAAGTTTGGGGAGCTGCTCCTGCAATGGTCAGGATATGAGACTCTCTGCCACAGTAGATTCAAGTGATGTGCATTAGAACTTGGAGGAGCAAGCAATCACTCCTGCAAATTCTCAAAAGCAATATTTATTCCTTGGTTGTGATATGCTGCCACGATTAATGGATTTGACAGAGAAAGGATTGGGTTCTGACAACTAATCAGGAGGCACACATGCAACACATATCAGGAAGGAAAGGGGGGGGCATCTGCGATTGGAGAATCAGTCAGTTTGAGGGGTTGAGAATGTGTAGTTGGAAGGTGAAGATATGATTGAAAGGATGGGATGAAAAAGGGCAGTATGGGAAAATGCCATTGAAGAAGATTCCAGAACCTTTCAGCAGAAATAGAAACATTTAGAATATTTTTTAACTTCAAATTAACAGATTTTTAAAAAAATCCTGTAGCTGCAAGAAAGAAGTTTAAAAACCTTACTTAAAACAACAAAGCTTCTTATTGATAAAGTTTTATGAATAATTCATCTTCATCATCTTCAGAAGTTTTAAATCGGAATACTTAAAAACATGAGGACTCAACATTTAATCCAATGCAAGTGATTATACAATTCAGCAGAACCATCTATACTTACAAAGATTTGTGAAAATTGCTTCACCAGCTTTTAAGAAAATTATTTAATTAAGAGAAACAATTGTAGTTAAACAGTGACAAGGGAGAAAGGCATTACAATTTCAAGCAGATTTAAACTTACAGATACTTTAGATAGGGAATTAAATGGTACTGTATGGAAGAGACAATTCACGAGAGACTGATTGTCTTAGGATGATAAAAGAAGCTAGCAAAGAACAAGTGAAAGCATTTCTTTATTCTGTATGTAGATCATGGATCATGTTTTAATATGACAATGTAAGAGAAGAAATTGATTATTTTGATTTCATTCTAAGAGCATTTGACAATAACTTTACATTAAGAACCAATTATCATGAAGGGTACAAGATTTAGAATCTGAAGCAAACTTTATTAGCGACTGTCACATTGCCAGAATTCTTTGATTTTGGAGATTTACAGAGTTATTAGAATTTCTTACACTGGAGATAGTTATTTAGATGGAAGTAGATGCTGAAATTCAAAAATAGCATAACAGAATGATGGGAACAGAATGTTAACCAAGCTCAAGAAGGTAATCAGACTGTCAATTTCCTTAAGGACAAAATACCAAAGTATCACATGACACAAAAAGTCTTCAAATCCTTGATGCCTGAACTTACTATTCTAGATGTGAAGTTAAAAAAAAGACAATGCCAAGTTTTATCATACCAATGTAAGAAAATGGATAATTTCCAGATCGTGCAAAAGCCCAAAACAACTTTTCATCCACAGAACAAATCATTCTCATCACACAAAGAAGTTAAAACTTTGCAGCAAGCTTTGGTTGAAGAAATCCCAGACTACAAAAACCTGTGAGAGAACACATATCTTTCTATCATCATATATCAAATTTAGACGACACAACTCAGTCATTCCTAAAGATATAGATGAAACATCTGAATGAGATGGTCCGAGATCTTACAGATTAGTGGTAACTGAATTAATAGAATCATAGAATCCCTACAATATGGAAAAAGGCCATTTGGCCCAACATCTCCAGACTGACCCTCTGAAAGTATACCACTCATTCCCATTCCTCTATTACTCTACATTTCTGCTGACCCACGCACTTAACTTACAAAACCCTGAACACTATGGGCAATTTAACACAGCCAGTTCATCTTAGCTGCACATCTTTGGATTGTGGGAAGAAACCAGAACACCTGGAGGAAACCCACAGACACGGGGAGAATGTGCAAACTCCGCACAGACACTCACCTGAGGCTAGAATTGAACCTGGGTTCCTGGACCTGTGAGACAGCAATGCTAACCACTGAGCCACCATGTTTCAAGCATGGCCAAAAGATGAATGTCAATATATTATCTGAAAAACAAACCCTTAGCTAATGAAAAGTAAAAATTGTTACCGCTGAATTGATAATACATAGGAGGTTGAAACAGCACCTCCCAAATTGCCCAGAGATTTAAAAAATTATTTAATATGACATTTATTATTTTAGAGACTAAACATATAATCAGCCATAACCAGCAGAGCATGCTGTTAAGTAAGGACATATGGTACACTTTGAACTTCCTCCGCTGGGTGCAAAACCTCATAAACAGAAGAGTAATTTCAAGAAAGAATATTCTAAAACATATTGAGTAAATTTAACACAGCACACAGCACCAAGCTAGGAAAATATACTAAACCGTTGCAGCTGCATACACTCATCCTTCAACACAGCAAATTAAAGATGATTACAGGAGACAATCAACATGGGGTCATCCCATAGATGAGAAGGACAACAGAATGGTGCACGAGCTGGGTCACTATACCAAATACTAATGGTACATTCAGAATATGCATTGATTTTATCCAAGTCAATGGGATGGTGGCTTCAGAATTTCATCCTACTGTGATCAAGAACTTATCTAAACTCTCTCAGAACAAATTATTGACTAAATGTTGTGCCAGAAGTGATTCCTTGTAGGTTCCATTGAATGAAGTCTGGACTGCTTTCCAAGTTCATCACTCTGCTTCAGGAATATTGTTTCAATAGATTGTCTTTTGGAATTGCCTGAGCTCCAGAGATCTTCCAAAAGTCTACAAAGGGATACTATTGTATAGGTGATGTCCTGGTCCATATTGAAATGATAGAAATTTATGACTGAAGGGCCCACACAATTGTGAAAAAAACAAAAGACAGTGGAACTGTCAAAGAGAAATGTGAGTTCTCCAAATAATCTGTTCAATTTCTGGGATATATCATTGACAAAGATGACATCTGGAAAAAAAAGGCAGTCAAAGAGTATCCTACTCCAAACACAGGACAAGACACAAAGATTTCTGGGAATGGTAAATCAGTTAGTACTTGGCAATTAGCCCACTTGGCAACCATTACTAAACTTTTAAGAAACTTACTCAAAAATTGTCAAGAAGAAGCCTTTCAGAAGATCAAAGGCATGCTGACCTCTGCAGATGTCTAGATCCACTACAATCAATATTCCCAATGATTATTGCTCCAGATTTTCAGCAACAGGTATTGCAGCACATTTTATCCAAGAATATGTGGCAGAATACTGTTGCAAAGTCGAAAGAGTGTGTTCACTTTACGACAGAAAGTGTTTTCTGAATTTTAAAATAAATCTAAAGTACAGTTTCAGCTGTCGAACAGAATAGCTAAGAGATTGATTGTTTCAAAATCGATACATGTAACAATTGGCTATTAAATGGATACCTGAGTTTTGCTTGCTATTTTGACAACAATTCAAATTTAACCAAATAATTTAAATTATGTCCAGGATCCTAAAACCTAACTGAGTTTAAATTTACTGTATTGATAACATCGAACAAATTAGACTTTATGATGTTGGGGGAAATAAAACTAGGGCATTTTGAAAATTTTGTCTGATCAACTGCCACTGAATAGCAGAGCAACTGCCATAGAGCTGGAGAGCTAACTGCCCATTTAAACTCTTGCTGTCAAAGAAATAAGAAGGCACTCGCTATCAAAAAGTAACTTTTCAGCTAAAAATTCTCACAGTTAAAAGAAAGAAGACGACCAAGGAAAATAGCAGACAGAAGATTGAAGACCGTGGAGAAGACAGAGATTGTGTGGACTTGAAATTAAGTTAATGTAATGTTTAATAATTGTGTTTATGGAGCAGCATTTTTATAGAATTGGGGTCAGCTAGTAATTAATTCAGAAAAGGAGCATTCAGGTTGTTAGTAGTTTTATTTAGTGTTCTCTGTTAGAGTTAGGAAAATAAATTCTTATTTTTCTTTAATAGTGGAAATTAGGAGTTCTCTTTCACTCACTCACAGTTTTAATACATTACAAAGCAAGGCAAGCTTTTCTGGGTGTTTGGTTTTAATTAACAGAGGGGTTCAACTTCTGTATCGTAACAATGCAGAAACCCAACATCGAAGGCATCCCAAGCATTGTTTAATATGCAAATACAATTTATATTCACTGAAAATGAAGCTCTCTCCATTACATGGGACTAAGAAAGATATTAAATTTACATAATGAGTCTTAAAACTTTTACAGAAAGCAATAGTAACCTATTGGTCTCACTGTTAGATGAGAAATAATTGATAAAAGTACCAGATTTGTTTATGTGACCAAATACATAAAGGGATATTACAGATATCAGCACTTGCCCTCTGAAAACCAATTGTTGATAACCTTTTACCAGAGACTTGGAAATACTGAGGACTGCAAATGCTGGAAAGTCAGAGTCAATAGAATGTGGAGCTGGAAAAAGCAGAGTAGGTCAAGCAGTGTCTGAGAAACAGGAGAGTTGACATTTCCAGGGGGAACCTTCATCAGGACTAGGGAGGGGAAGGGGGCTGAGAAATAAAGAGAGGGAGGGAGTGAGGCTGGGGAGATGGCAGATGGGATGGCAATAGGTGGATGAAGGTTGGAGATGATTGTGATTGGTCAGTGGGGATGGTAGAATGGATGGTGAGAAGGAAGATGGACAGGTTAGGTCAGGTCAAGTGGGCAGGGTGGAGACAGAGTGCTAGACCTGGGATGAGGTGGAGGGGTGGGGATATTTGAAACCTGGTGAATTCTATGTTGAAGCTATAAATTTGTAAGTTCCCAAGGTGAAAGATGAGGGGTTTTTCTTCCAGTTTGCATGTGACCACATTTTGACAGTGGAAGAGGCCCAGAATGGACATGTCATCAGGGCAGTGAGAGGGGGTGTTGAAATGGCTGGCAAATGCAACGTGAGCTTGATTGGAGCGTACGAACTATAAATGTTCCCTGAACCAGTCCCTGAGTTTATTCTCAGTCTCTCCGATGTAGAGGAGACCGCATCCAGAGCAACAGATGCAGTAAGTCAGGTTAGAAGAAATGCAAATGAATTTCTGCTGGATTTGGAATGATTCTTTGAGGCTTTGGATGAAGTTCAGAGGGGAGGTATGGCAGCAGGTGTTTCACCTCCTGCAGCCGCAGTGAAAGGTGTGGAGAAGAGGTTGGTGGGGACTGTGGACCTAATGAGGGAGTTGCAAAGGGAATGGTGTCTACGGAAAGCAGACAGAGTGGGAAAGGAAATATCTTTTTGGTGGTGGGGTCAGACCACAGTTGCTGAAAATAGCGAAGCATGTTGGATTTAGAGATTAGTGAAGTGGGATGTGAGGACCGGGGGACTCTGTCTTTGTTGTGGTTGGTGGAGTTTCAGGGCAGAGGTGTGGAAGATGGAGGAGATGCGCTTGAGGGCATCATTGATCATGGGGAGGGGACTTGCAGTCCAGCCAATAGAGGCCATCTGGGTTGTTCTGGAGTGGAATTGCTCATCTTGGGAGCAGATATGTTGGAGGCAGAAGAATTGAGAGTAAGGGATCACATTTTTGTAGGGAGGTTTGGGAGGAGGTAGCTGTAGGAGTTGGTGGGTATGAAATAGATATTGGTGTTAAGTCGGTTGCTGGAGACAGAGACGGAGAGTTTCAGGAAGGGGAGGGAGGTGTCAGAGATGGTCTAGGTGGAGGTCAGAGATGAGGTCAGGGTGGAAGGTATCATTTAAACTAATGAACCATTCGAGTTCCTCATGGGAGCACACGACAGCGCAAATACAGTCATCAATGCAGCAGAGGAAAAGTTGGAGGCTGGTGCCAGTGTAGATGCAGAGGTCGGACTGCTCCACGTATTCTACGAAGAGGCAGGCATAGCTCAGACCCATGTGGGTACCCTTAGCCACCCCTCCAGTTTGTAGGAAGTGGGAGGATTCAAAGGAAAAGTTGTGAAGGGTGGGGAACAGTTCTGCCAAGCAAATGAGTGTGTCAGTGGAGGGAGGCTGGTTGGGTCTACCAGACAGGAAAAAGCAGAGGGATTTTAGGCACCCCACCATGGGGGATACAGGTGTAGAGAGATTGGGTGTCCATGGTGAAGATGTGGTGTTGGGGACCGAGGAATTGAAAGGCATGGAGATGTTGGAGGGTGTGGGTGGCGTCCCAAACGTAGGTGGGGAGTTTTTGGACCAAAGGGGAAAGGACAGAGTCACAATAAGAGATGAATTCAGTGGGGCAGGAGTAGGTGGAGACAATCGGTCAATTGAGCAGTTAAGTTTGTGGATTTGGGGTAGGAGGTAGAAACGGGCGGTGTCAGGTTGGGGAACTATAGGGTTAGAGGCTGCGGATAGTCAATCTCCCAAGGTGATGGGGTTGTCAATAGTCTTGGAGATGATAGTTTGGTGATGGGAGGTGGGGTCGGGGTCGAGGGTGTGGTAGGAGGAGGTATCAGCTGGTTCGCATCTGGCCTTAGCAAGGTAGAGGTCAGTGCGCCAAACTACCACTGTGCCTCCCTTGTCTGCTGGGTTAATGGTGAGGTTGGAGTTAGAGCGAGAGAGAGAGAGAGGCCCGCACTGGAGGGACAGTCATGTGATCGGTGATGACATTGGTGGTAGTGATATCAGCATCGGCGGAAGTGACGTCAGCAGCCCCGCCAGTGATAGTATCTGTGGCGATGGCTGCAGAAGCAGTGTAGTCGGTGGGATCGGCAGAAATGACTTCATCCTCTATGACAATGGGGCCGGCTGGAGCAACCACGTGGTTAATGGCATCCAGTAGATTCAGGAGGAGGTTGGGGACAGGGTCTGGAGTAGTCAAGGAGATCTGGGTTTGGAAGTAAGTATGAGAGAGGTTTGATGTACTTACACTCTTTGATGTCTGATAGGGTGGAGAGAAAGCATTGGTTGGACGAGGATAAAGAATGGCAGAGGTGCTTTGCAGGTCTGAGAAAGTGAGGCCCTGAGCTGGGGCAGGGTTGACTGTGGTGAGAGAAAATGGTAGATCATGGCTGCAAGTGTGGGGCTGAGGATTCGTAGGGAGAGCCATTTTTGGAGGCTTTGGACATGCTGTAGGTGACGGTTGTCATGGTTTGGTCCAAATTGTTACAATCTGAATGTTGTCTGGAGTCCATGGGGGATAAGCCGACTACATAGACAGGTGGTGAGGAAGGAGATGTGGCTGTAGTAGCAGAGGATAAAGACAGCACAACTCATATACTTAGACAAAAATTGGCTAATAACACAAACAAAATTTAACCTCATCAAAGAGGAACAAACGAGCCAAGAACTCAATCTTCAGCTTATAGGCTAGGAATCACTAAACAAATAGAAAATCTCATAACTAATTGTCACACACGAAAGAGAATTATCATTTCCTACCTTTCTGACCAGATCATAGGCTTGCATACCAACTGAACTGTTTGTGTTTGAAGGACACTCTTATTGAATAGCAATCAACTATTTCTCTCTCTAAGTTGAAATAGAGATCATACTCCACCACCTTCATGAAATATTTGTCATTCAAAATTCCAGATATGGTTATATCAAATGATGGGCTACAATTTGCTAGTGAGACATTTGAGAAATTTGTGACCAATTCAGGGTTCCGACACATCACTTATTTACGAAGTACCATCAGTGGAATGGTGAAGCTGAATGTGGATCCAAACAGTCAAAATCCTCTTACAGAATAACAAAGGGTTCTTCAGAGGGTAAAAACAATGACTGCAGATGCTGGAAACCAGATTCTAGATCAATGGTGCTGGAAGAGCACAGCAATTCAGGCAGCATCGAGGAGCTTCAGCAAAATCGACGTTTTGGGCAAAAGCCCTTCATCAGGAATAAAGGCAGAGAGCCTGAAGCGTGGAGAGATAAGCTAGGGGAGGGTGGAGGTGGGGAGAGAGTAGCATAGAGTACAATGGGTGAGTGGGGGAGGAGATGATGGTGATAGGTCAGGGAGGAGAGGGTGGAGTGGATAGGTGGAAAAGGAGCTAGGCAGGTCGGACAAGTCCGGACAAGTCAAGGGGACTGGAAGTTTGAAACTAGGATGAGGTGGGGGAAGGGGAAATGAGGAAGCTGTTGAAGTCCACATTGATGCCCTGGGGTTGAAGTGTTCCGAGGCGGAAGATGAGGCGTTCTTCCTCCAGGCGTCTGGTGGTGAGGGAGCGGAGGTG
>NC_057712.1:46636666-46650025 GCF_004010195.1 Chiloscyllium plagiosum
CAACCCACCCTCCCATCCTGGCACTTTCCCCTGCCACCGCAGGAATTGCAAAACCTGCACCCAAACCTCCTCCCTCACCACTATCCAAGGCCCTAAAGGTGCCTTCCACGTCCATCAAAGTTTTACTTGCACATCCACTAATATCATTTATTGTATCCGTTGCTCCCGATGCGGTCTCCTCTACATTGGGGAGACGGGGCGCCTCCTAGCAGAGCGCTTTAGGGAACATCTCTGAGACACCAATCAATGAAACCGCCCCGTGGCCCAACATTTCAACTCCCCCTCCCACTCTGCTGAGGACATGGAGGTCCTGGGCCTCCTTCACCGCCGCTCCCTCACCACCAGACGCCTGGAGAAAGAACGCCTCATCTTCCGCCTCGGAACACTTCAGCCCCCAGGGCATCAATGTGGACTTCAACAGCTTCCTCATTTCTCCTTCCCCCACCTCATCCTAGACCCTCTCCTCCCTGACCTATCACCATCATCTCCTCCCCCACTCACCCATTGTACTCTATGCTACTCTCTCCACACCTCCACCCTTCCCTAGCTTATCTCTCCACGCTTCAGGCTCTCTGCCTTTATTCCTGATGAAGGGCTTTTGCCCGAAACGTCGATTTTGCTGAAGCTCCTCGATGCTGCCTGAATTGCTGTGCTCTTCCAGCACTATTGATCTAGAAAAGGGTTCTTCAGAGTCTACTAAACTACCATAAAAATACTCAGTTTTTGTCTGTCCTCAGTCTATTATTGGTCAAATAAAGGTCCATGTTTGTTGTTACATTAAATTGTTGGGCAATTCCCAGCACAAGTAGATACACATGAGGTGCACAGAGCACGAGACCTCATGATGCAGGTGCAACCATCTAGGAAAGCAGGGTTGGGGCTAAGGGTGGTGGCATTGATAGAGAACAAAAACAACAGAGGGAAGATCGAGTTGATAGAGAATGGATAAACAGTCAGAGATGCTGGAGTATGGGGAACTGGAACCCAGGCCTCCTAGGCACTACTACTTCATTGCAAAAGCCATTGTGATGGGTAAATAACATCATGGAATTGGTTATGTGGCAAAGTGGCAGGAACAATTATTTGATATAACATGTTATTTGAAATCTATTCTTTGTGTTATAAATGAAGACTCACCAGACTTTGAATGAAAATTAAATTAGAAAAGCTGTCATGTGCACTAAATGAAACCATCAGCTTGATTCTGTAGATTATGAAGATGAGACCAGACTGTACTCTCTAAAGTTTCAATACCTTCGAACTCCATTGGATATCGTGACTCTGCACAGACATAAATTAAGGAAGGAACAGTATAATGATGTGACAAAATATGAACCCTAAACTCGAGCATGAAACAACACCGATAATTAGGAATAAAACAGAGAACTGTGGTCACCAGAAATCTGAAACAAGAACAGAAATATCTGAAAAAATTCAGCTGTTCTGGTCTGTGTAGAGAAAGCAGTTAATATTTTTTAACCGAAGAAGGGTCACTGACTTCCAAACATTAACTCTGCTTTCTCTCCAGAGATATTTCTCCAGCTATTTCTGTCTTTGTTGGTAGTTAGGAAGTTGCTATCTATGATGATAGATGCTGAAATTATAACAGAGTTGAAGAAATAGAATGCTCATTCTTTGAACAATATTGAGGTTGCAATATGCAAACCTGCTTTTTCAACTCAGAAGTTTTCAATTCGACTTTCATATTCTACAAAGTCACAAGGCCAGATTTGACAAAATTTGTATTTATATTCCTCATCTAATTTTTTACACTTGGAGAGCTATATGTAGCTTTTTCAATGGAGTGAGAAGTTTTGATTCTGTTAAAGTCTTTCTGAAAGAATAACTAGAAATTTAATATTCCAGGAAGCACTGTTGCAATAAAAACAGAAAAATGATTACAAATGTTTTAATGGGTTTCTGTTATTCTCAGTATGATTATGAATGTGTGGACATACAGATCCAGAGCAGGAGTAGCCCATTCACCCCCTCTCTCCTGCTCTGCCGTTCAATAAAATCATGGCTGATCTTATTATGTCCTCAAATCCATATTACTGCTTGCTTTGATATTCTTCCATGCCCTTGGTTAACAAATATCTTTTTACCCCTGCTTTAAAAATATTCAAGGAACCTGCATCCACCACCTTTTCAGGATGAATGTTCTAAGACACAAGCCTCTAAGAGAAGACAAAATCACCTAATCAATGTCTTCAAAGGGATGAGCCATGATTTTTAAACAGTCAGTCCTACTTTTAAATTTTCCAATGAAAGGAAACATCTTCTCCATGTCTACCCTGTGAAGCCCCCTCAGGATTTTGTATCCTTAACTCAAGTAATCTCTTACTTCTCTAAACTTGAGCAGTTACAAGCCTAGGCCATCCAGCTTTCCTCATAAATCAACCGTTTGGTCCAATAACAGGGTCCCAATCTATGAACATCAGACTTATGAATGCTCATACATACAAATGTGATGTGTTAGTATTAATTTTAAAGTTCTGATGTGCAAACATTTCCTCAAACGTCCAGTTTACTTAGACTGTCCTGTATTGTGTTCTGACATGTGGACAAATTGACTTAACAACATACTCAAGACAGGACTTGTTCACAAACCTGTGACTATTTTTATTCATTCATGGGATGTGCGTGTCACAGATAGACCAGTATTTCTGTCCATCTCTAATTGTGCAGAAGCAGTTAAGAGTCAACCGCATTGCTGTGAGTCTGGAGTCACATGTAGGCCAGACCAAGCAAGGATGGCAATTTTCTTCCCTAAAGTTAGTTTTTCCAACAATTGGCAATAATTTCATGACCATCATTAGATTCTTAACTGAAGATATTTATTGTATTTGAATTTGACAGCCACTGAGGTGGGATTTGAACCCTGACTCGGTCTCTGGATAAATAGCCTAGCGATAATAACACTATGTGGATGGCTTGGTATATTTCCTCTGAACAGTATCCAATACAGTTATATCCTTCCTAAATTAAGGTGAGCAATACTGTGCATAGTACTCTAGATATGGTCTCACCAGCACCCTGTATAAATGAGACCTAACTTCTCGATAATATAGGCAAGAGTAACCACTGCACAGTCCTTGTGGAGATGAAGTCCTGCCTTCACATTGAGAATAACCTCCATTGTGTTATGTGACATTATCACCATGCTGAATGGAACACATTGAACAGATCTGGCAACTCAAAACTGGGCATTCATGAAGTGTGTGGGCCATCAACAGCAGCACAATTTCACTCTAACACAATCTGCAACCTCATGACATATCCCAGTTAACCATAATCATCAAGCAAGGGAATCAACCCTGGTTCAATGGAGATGCCAGGAGCAGCACCAAGTATACTTAAAAATGAAGTGTCAATCTGGTAAAGCTACAAACACATTAATTTGCATGTCAAACAGCATAAGCATCAAGTGATAGACAGAGCTAAGCAATTCCAAAACCAATGGATCAGATTTAAGCTCTGTAGTCCTGTCATATCCAATCATGAATGCTGGTGGACAATTACACAATTCACTGACAGAGGGGACTCCCACAAATATTCACATCCTCAATATTGGAATAGCCCAACACATCAGTAGAAAAGATAGGGCTAAAGCATCAGCCAGCCAAGTGGATGGTCCATCTTAGCCTCAACCAGAACCCCCAGCATCATAGATGCCAGTTTTCAGCCAATTCAATTCAGTCCATGTGTTATCACAAAACAGTTGAGGTACTGGAAACTGCAAAGGCTATGGGCCTGACCGCACTCCAGCAATTGTACTGAAGACTTGTGCTCTAGAACTTGTCACTCCCCTAGCCAAAGTCTTCCTGTACAGTCACAACACCATCATCTACCCAATAATTTGGATATTTCCCAGCATGTCTTAACACAAAAAGCAGGACAAGCAATAAATGTTAGCCAACTCTGTCCCAGGAATGAAGAAAATGAACCTTTTGCAATTAATGTAAGAGTATACCTCAATCCTTCTGCATCTCACAGCTCTGCAATCTCTCACCATTTAGAAAGTATGCAATTTTAAAAATTTTCCTGCCAAAATGTTTTTCAACATTATGCTCCATTTGCCATATCTTTTTGCATGCATTTAACTGACTGTGATCCTTTTGTAACCTCCTTATGTTCCATTTACAACTGAACTTCCTAACTATTTTTGTACTGCGGCATATTTAGTAAAGTTCCATACTTTTTATCCTTTTTTATTCAATCACATATAAATCATAAATAGTTCAGGACACAGCACCAACCCCTGTGGCACACCACTCATGATAACTTGCCAACCTAAAGAGAATAAAATATCAACTCTCTATTTCCTATTAGAAACCTTTTCACCATGACAGCGTGTTGCCTTTATGCACTGTAATGACTCTGTCCTTTTATTTTCCTATATCTTTTTATTGTGGACTGAAATAGGGAAAGGACTATTTCACAAATCCAGGATTGTAGGAAGGATTTCTGGGTACTTTTTAAAATGCAAGTTACCTGACACTTTATGAAAGTGCTGTTTACATTGCTGTTGCTTCAAGCAGTGTGTGAGGTTACCACAGATGAGTTGGAGCCAGAGCGTGTGTAAAAAGTGAAATATAGCTGGGAATAGTATCTGATTGGTTTGTGGACTAGTGCCCAGTTATCAATAATATAGGCATTTTGCCTGCCACCAACCATGTGATTGGCACTCGAGTAGCTAAACGACTTGTGGGTATGAAGCTATTTGGCAGAAGCCATCTGGTCTTTGGAAAGGAAGATGCTATTCTTTCTATGGTGAAAAATTCACCTAAATTATAAAGAAAGCCAGTTTATTCCATCTCATCAGTTAGAGAGGCATGCAGCACAGAAACAGACACTTCAGTCCAACTCGTCCATGCTGACTAGACATCCCAATCTGACCTAGCCTCATTTGCTAGTATTTGGTCCATATCCCTCTAAACCCTTCCTGTTCATAAACCCATCCAGATGCTTTTTTTAAAATGTTGTAATTGTACCTGCCTCTACCTTTGAGTGGCACAGTGGCTCAGTGGTTAGCATTGCTGCCTCACAGTACCAGGGACTCGGGTTTGATTCCAGCCTCGGGCAACTGTCTATGTGGAGTTTGCACATTTGCCAAGTGTCTGCATGGATTTCCTCCGGGTGCTCCAATGTCCTCCCACAATCCAAAGATGTGCAGGTCAGGTGAATTGGCCATGCTAAATTGCCCATAGTATTCAGGGACTTGTGGGTTTGGTGCATTAGTCAGGGGTAAATATAGGATAATAGGGTAGAGGAATGGGTCTGGGTGGGTTACTCTTCGGAGGGTCAGTGCAAACTTGTTGGGTCGAAAAGCCAGTTTCCACATGGTAGGGATTCTAAGTTCACTTCCTTTGGCAGCTCCTTCCATATATGTACCACCCTTTGCAAGAAAAAGTTACCCTTCAGGTCCTTTTTAATATTTCTCTGTCAGTTTAAACCTGTGCCCTTTAGTTTTGGACTCCCCAAACCTGGAAAAAAGACATTGAGTATTCACCCTATCCATGCACTTCATGATTTTATAAACTTAAAAAGGTCTCACTATAAGCTATAGCTTTTAACCAATATTTTATAATCGTGAAACAGTCACCCTGCGTCTCCTGTAAGCAAGTGAAAGTACCTGGACAAGGAAGATTGAGAAGCAGCAAGTCCTGATGGGCAAAAGGAGCATCTCAGCGAATTTCTGGATAGGGACCAGTGAACTGCCTTTTCAATCTTTCCCTCTGTCCATAATACCCTTTATTTTATGTCTGTCGGTATGTATGGATCAAGAGAGTTTAAAATAATAGCTACATATCAATTGTTCATGAGAGGTTATCTGTATCTCAAATCTAATTATCTGTAATAAATAACATTCTTGTATAAGCACAGAAACCTGGCTCCAGCTCTAAAAGATAGGTAAATCAGGGCATTTTACATATATTGATAAAATCCTTAATTTTTGGATTCATTCTGGGAATAGCAGGATTTCATTTCCAGAGCATAACCTCAGTGACACATAACACCATGAGCTTTTACTGACCACAATAACTTTGATGTGGAATCTTATCAAATTCCTTCTGGAAATCTAAGTGCAGTACATCCACTGTTTCCACTTTATCTACTGCACATGCTACCTTCTCAAAGAACTTGAATAGATTGGTCAAACCTGACATCTCTTTAACAAAATCATGTTGTTTCAGACTGATTCTGATAAACATGAGGAGGTTTCAAACTAGGGATTGCCTGTTTAGGACAAACACTAGGAGGAATATCTTCATGCAGGGTTTGTGGACCTTTGACATTTTATAAGGGAATCAAGAGATATATATGATTAGTTGGGGTAAACGAATAGGGTTAATGATCCTCCATGATTTAATAGGATGCAGAAAAGGCTAAATGGACATCAGGTGCATTCCTGCTCCTTTATTTTATACATTTATATTTGATTATTACTGATGCAACAGTTGCTCCATGTCTACCTCAAAGCACTCCCAGGGAAGGTTCCAATCTCAAAAGCAAACTGGATGTTGAAAATGGTGCAAGATTATTGAGCCTCTCATTCTGAACAGGAACTCTGTGTTGCATTTGTGCAGTTCCCATCTTTCTCCACTTGTTACATCTATGTGCGCAAACAGGTCACGGTGCATGAATCATACTTTATCATTGTCAAAGTGTTACATACTTGCCCCACAGGGCAGGCAGAAATCATAATTTCTTTGTGGGGCAGCAGCTGTCATGTCAGGCTTGGCAAGTACAATTACACAAACATAGATACCTTGTGACCATTATGTGTAAATGTTGTTGAAGATGTGCATGTTGAAACTGATGGAAGGAGTTAATGGCAGCCTGAGTGATGACGGGCCAGCAAATGCATTGTGGAGGACTGGTGTATTGAACAGATCTTCTCTGGTTGTTTGGGGATGAGGATTTCATTGGGACCAATGCTGTAACATCTCATAGATTGATGAAGATTGTGAGCAAGTGCCTCCAACTGTGTCCTGTGTGTATTAGCACAGAATCAATCAATTCCCACCTATGCCCAGCAACTGTTACTGAATAACTCTAAAATGCTAGTAATACCGATTACACTGAATATAATGAGCTGGCATTGACATCAATAAAAATAGCTTAGAACTCATGGAGATGTAACAAGGCATGAACCTTATATATCCCCTGCCCAGACTCAATAGGTTAAGCAATCTCCCACTAGTGACATTTCTTCAACCAGGTGATTACATGGTAGCAAGGCAGACCAGCAGCTAACATATTAAAGTTGATGGAATAGAATGAGGATAAAAGCACCTTTAAGTTGCATGCACCATAAACATTAATTGCAACATCAAATTCAGGACATTCACCTTTAATATAAATTGATATTTGTTACTTCTTTACTTTGCAAAAAAAAGAAAGCTCAGTCCAGCAGTAAACTGAAAACAACAATTGCAATACTTTGCAAGAAATAAATGGGTGAAGTTCATAGTAGGCTTGCCATTGTAAATATGTCCAATGGGAAATGACAGTGCTCAATGGCAGTGTTCCCGGAGAGACACAGCAATGAATTACTCAATTAACATACTTTTAGCCTGCAATGCATGGTATGTTGTAGTCTGCAGTCATTTTACTCCACGCCCGTGGCTTCATTTAATTCATCCAAATGGCTCTGTGGTGAGATTGCTGTACAAAGATGTTAATTCGATCCCAAGTCAGATTTTAAAAATTGTGAAACTAAAGACAAATAATTTTCTGAACAACAATTTGACAGGATGCAGCATTGCATTACTCCATGTCTTCTGCCTACCTACCAATATCCAGTTTCCAGAAGACTTCCTTTAAAAAAAAGTATACATTCACATGAGTAGGCAGATTAAGGCTTGGTTTAACATCCCATTTGAAAGACAGGCCCTTCAACAATTCAGGACTTGCTCAGTAGTGAGCTGGAGTGGATCATGGACCTAGAGCCTCAGAACATAGGCAAAACACAACTAACTCAGTACAGGTAACAATTTTTATATTCTTGATTGAACAATTAACCAATAGAGGTATATTTTTATATTCATAGAACCCCGTGTGTAGGCAACAGTGTGGAAAAAGGCCATTCAGCCCACCGAGTCTGAACCAACCCTCCAAAGAGCATACCACCCAGGCCCACTCCCCCTTCTTGTTCCTTAAATGTGCATTTAATACTATAAGACATAGGATCAGAATTTAGGACATTCCGTCCACCCAGTCTGATCCAACCATTCAATCATGGCTGTTAAAATTCTCAAAACCATTCTCACGCTTTCTCCCCAAAACCCCTGATTCCCTTGATGCTCAAGAACCTATCTAGCTCAGTCTTAAATATACACAATGACCTGGCCTCCACAGCCTTCTATGGCAATGAATTCCATAGATTTGCCACACTCCCAGGCTGAAGAAGTTTCTCCTTTCCCCCTTCTAAAAGGTCTTCCCTTTACTCTAAGGCTGTCCCCTTGGGTCCAAGACTCTCCTACGAATAGAAACATCATCACAACATCTACTGTATCCAGGCCATTCTTTATCCTGTATGTTTCAATTAGATCCCACCTCATCTTTCTAAACCCCATTGAGTATCAACCCAGAATCCTCAAACATTCCTCATGTTAAGTTTTTCATTTCTAGGACCATTCTTGTGAACTTCCTCTGAACACATTCCAGGACCAGTACATCCTCCTGAGATATAGGGCTAAAAACTGCACACAATACTTCAAATGTTGTCTGACCACAGCCTAAAAGAGCCTCAGAAGTACATGCTTACTTTTATATTGAAGTCCTCTCAAAATAAATGCCATCATTGCATTTGCCTTCTTAACTACAGACTCAAGCTGCAAGTTTACCTTGAGAGAATCGTGGACTAGAACTTTCAAGTCTCTTTACACTTCAGACTTCCGAATTTTCTCCCCATTTAGAAATAGTCCATGCCTCTATTCCTCCTACCAAAGTGCATGACCTTACACTTTCCCATGCTGTACTCCATCTGCCACTTCTTTGCCTATCTCCTAACCTGTCCAAACCCTCTGCAGCCTCCCCACCTCCTCAATGCTACCTATCTTTGTATCATCTACAACTTAGCCAAAGTGCTCTTAGTTCCTTCAACTACATCGTTAACGTATAAAGTGAAAAGTTGTGGTCCCAACACTGACCCTTGTGGAACACCACTTGGCACCAGCTGTCATCCTTAGAAAGACCCTTTTATCCCCACTGTTTGCTTTCTTCTAGACAGCCAAGCTTCTATCCATGCAAGCACTTTGTCTCTAACATCATGAGCCCTCATCTGACTTAGTAGCCTCCTATGCAGCACCTTGTCAAAAGCCTTCTTGAAGTCCTTCTTGAAATCCATTGGCTCTCCTTGGTCTAACCTGCTTGTTACTTCCTCAAAGAATTGTAGAAGATTTATCAAGTATGACCTCCCCTTGATGAAACCATGCTAACTTTGCCCTATTTTAACATGGCGTTTCTTGCACCCCAGCTCCTAACTACTATTTGGAGGCCTGTACATAGCTCCAACTATGGTTTTTTTGACCTTTAAAGTTCCTCAATTTTACCCACACCAATTCTACACCATCTGACCCTACTTCATTTCTTATTTTTGATTTAATTTAATCTCTTATTAAAAACACAAGCAAATTCACCCCCTCGACCTACAAGTCTATCTTTTCATTTCGATATATAGACTTGAATATTCAACTCCCAGTCTTAATCCCCTTGCAGCCATGCCTTTTTGGTGCCCACCACATCATACCTGCCACAAGCTCATTTATTTTATTCCTTACACTGCGTGCATTCAGATATAACACCTTCAGTCCTGTATGAACTGTCCCTCTTCTCATTGTCATTCATTTGTCCAGCGTACTTGAAGTTGATTGCTCACCCTTTCCAAACACTCTGTCCTATTTGTGTCTTTGCTGGAGATTTTAATAACCTCTCCTGAGTTCTGCACACTTACCTCCTCTCTTTGAATTCAGGTTTTCTAATCTTCCCGAGAACTGAACCCTTCGCCTGCTCTATAGTTTATATCCTGTCTACAGCCCTAGTTATGTAGTTTGCTGGGATTCTAGTCTCAGCATGGTTCAGATGATGACCATCCCATCATAACAGGTCCCTTCTTCCTTAGTATTGGTGGCGACGTCCCATGAATTGAAAGCCATTTCTCCCAAATCAATCTTTGAGTCATGCATTTACCTGCTTAATCTGATTGACCCTGTGCTAATTAACTCATGGCTAAAGTAGTTATCCAGTGATTATTACCTTTTTGGTTCAGCTTTTTAATTTAGCTCCTAGCTGTTCAATATCCTTTAGTAGAACTTCTGCCCTAGTTTTATCTATGTCATTGGTACCTATGTGGACCGAAACCATTGGATCTTTACCCTCTCAATCCAAGTTCCTCTGCAGCCCAAATGAGATACCCCGAACCCGAGCACCAGGCAAGCAATACAACCTTTGGGGCTCTTGATTCTGGTCACAGAGAATAGTGTCTATGCCTCTAACTATACTCTCCCCAATTACAACAACATTTCTCTTCTAACCCCTGACTTGAATCGCACCCAGCATCATGCTGCTGCAGTCAGTCAGCTCATCCTCCCTGCAATCCCCATTCCCATCCACACAGGGACTTTTGAACTTGTCAGACAAAGACAGGGGTTGAGGCTCCTGCAACTCTACCTCCTGAATCCCTCACTCACAGGCCCACCTTCCTGTTGCCTGACCACACAAATTCAAGTTAGTTAGACTAAAGGGTGTGACTGTCTCCTGAATCACAGCATCCAGGTAACTCTCCTCCTCCCTGATGCATCGCAATGTTTGAAACTCAGACTCCAGCTCATCTATTCTGAGCTGGAGTTCTTCCAGCAACCAACATTTACTGCAGACATGGCCACTGGAAACCACAGTGGGTTCCACTAGCTCCCACATCACACAAAGACAATATCCCTCCATCCTTACTTTATTTAATTAGTTTTGAATTTGCTTTTGTTTTAATTTTTAATTGTATTTGTATCTCTCCTTATGCAGGTTGTAACCAATTAATTAACAAGATTCAATGTAATACAGATTCAAATCTAGGCAGACCCCCTTATTAGCCAATCAAATCACAACCCTCCTAAGATGTCACTTTTCCGTTTCTCCTCAGTTGAAATCACTTCAAATCAGAATCTGGTATCTTCCCAGGCTGCTCTCTGCTCGCTCCCACTCAGCTCTGAAGTGCAGGCCCCGAATCCATGAGGTAATATTTAATATTCACTACCTTTTTGGATTGCTCTCCATTCACTCCTGCTCAGTTCCGGACCCAGATTGCAGGCCGCAAATCCACAAGGCCAAACCACTTCAGCTGCACATATTTGGATTGTGGGAGAAAACCAGAGTACCCAGAGGAAACTCATGCAGAAATGGGGAGAAAGTTCAAACTCCACTTTGCCAAGATAATTTAAGGTTTTATAAAAAAAGGGTGAGATCTTAGCTCAAACAGTGCATTAAAGATATTCTTAAGTTATCTCAGGAATGTGACTTGGAAGAAGTTCCGCGATTGACATATTAATGAATTGAAACCTGCAACCCCTTCTGAGTGATTAAGACCTAACAGCAGTCTTGGTTTGTTCAATAGATTGTATCAGTTGTATGAATTTTACTATAAATTCTGTGTCCCATGATCCTGTCCCACTAGACACCTGATGAAGGAGCAGCACTCCAAAAGCTGTACTTCCAAATAAACCCGTTGGACTATAACTAGGTGTTGTGTGCTTTTTAACCTTGTCCACCCCAGTCCAACACCGACAACTCCACATCAAGGCTAAACCATAAGTATTTGACAGAACTCTGCACTGTCCTGGAAAACACACAGGTGAAGCTGAGCAATTTGACAGAAGACATTCCTTCATGATTCCCTTCCTCCCCCAGTTCTCACCCTGTTTTCCTTTGATTTACTGATGCCGGAGTTCCAGAATCCCACTGTCACCTCCCCCACCCCACCAAAACCTCATTGCCTCCCTACATCTCTCCTTCCCAATTAGACACCTTAATCTTTAGCTGATGTCAATCCATCATAACATCCGTTGGGTGAAAAAAAAATTGCATAATTGAAATTCTCATCAGGCAGCTGAGGTCACTTTACTATGTTAAGGCAAGAATATAAAAACAAGTTGTTACCCATGGAAAGCAAAGGGCATCACTGACTCATTATATATCTGTTTGAACCACTTTGTGGCACTTAACATTGTCTTGAAATGTAAATCAATGTTTCAAATGACAAAGTAGATAATGAGATATTTTCTGCAACTGTTGCCATGGAGGCAGTGGCAAAGAAGGCCGTCACTCTGGTGGGAAATGGGAGACAGGGAATAGAAAAAAACTGGATTTTTCTTCATGTTTTTGCACAAGCAAAACAAGAGGAGTGAAATTTATTTATTTTTCTTGAAAGATTTGTGGATAAGTTAAAATATCTTTTTTTAAAAACTCATTCATGAGATGCAAATATCACTAGCTGGGTCAGCATTTATGGCTGACTCTAATTCCACTGGAAAACGTGATGAGAAACTACTGTCTTGAACTGCTGCAGTCATTGGGATCGAAGGACCCAAAATACTGTTAGAGAAGAAATTCCAGGATCTTGGCCCCATGGCAGTGAAGGAACTACAATATATTTCCAAATCAGGATGGTGTGACTTGGAAGGGAACTAACAAGCAACACTCCCTATAAACTGACCTGCACTCTAAGGTTGCATACAATCAGCAACCTAAGTAACTGTCACATTATATTTAATGTTACACTCTATAGAAGGGTAAGGTTACACAGCAGCATATTCTCAACTGAACAGAGCCTAACTCTCAGATGACCACTAACACATGAGGACATAGTATCATTACAATTTACATCAGAAGCTCATCTATATATTCATTCAATGCCAGCACATCATGGTCACATTTATTGTCAGCCTGGCTTGATTCTCTGACCAAGCAGCACTTGAGATAGAACATAGAACAGTACAGCACAGAACAGGCCCTTCAGCCCACGATGTTGTGCCGACCACTGATCCTCATGTATGCACCCTCAAAGTTCTGTGACCATATGCATGTCCAGGAGTCTCTTAAATGTCCCCAATGACCCTGCCTCCACAACTGCTGCTGATAACGCATTCCATGCTCTCACAACTCTGTGTAAAGAACCCGCCTCTGACATCCCCTCTATACTTACCTCCAACCAGCTTAAAACTATGACCCCTCGTGTTAGTCATTTCTACCCTGGGAAATAGACTCTGGCTATCGACTCTATCTATGCCTCTCATTATCTTGTATACCTCAATTAGGTCCCCTCTTCTCCTCCTTTTCTCCAATGAAAAAAGTCCAAGCTCA
>NC_057712.1:46650253-46651961 GCF_004010195.1 Chiloscyllium plagiosum
TCAATCCCCTCATCCAAGTCATTAATAAAAATTACAAACAATAGAGGCCCAACGACAGAGCCCTGTGGAACACCACTCACCACAGACTTCCAGGCAGAATATTTTCCTTCTACTACCACTCGCTGTCTTCTGTTGGCCAGCCAATTCTGTATCCAGACAGCTATGTTCCCCTGAATCCCATTCCTCCTGACCTTCTGAATGAGCCTATCATGGGGAACCTTATCAAATGCCTTGCTGAAGTCCATATACACCACATCCACAGCTCGACCCTCATCAACTTTTCTAGTCAAATCCTCAAAGAACTCTATAAGGTTTGTGAGGCATGACCTGCCCCTCACAAAGCTGTGTTGACTGAATTTAATCAAGCCATGCTCTTCCAGATGGTTATAAATTCTATCCCTCAGAATCCTTTCTAACACCTTGCAGACGACAGACGTGAGACTTACTGGTCTGTAATTGCCGGGGATTTCCCTATTTCCTTTGTTGGAGAGAGGAATTACATTTGCCTCTCTCCAGTCCTCAGGTACGACTCCAGTGGAGAGCGAGGATGAAAAGATCTTCATAAGTGGTGAAGCAATTGCATTTCTCGTTTCCCAAAGCAGCCGAGGACAAATCTGGTCCGGGCTTGGCGACTTGTCAATCTTAATGTTTGACAAAATTTTCTGCACATCAGCTTCCTCTATCTCTATCCATTTCAGCATGCACACCTGCACTTCAAAGGTTTCATTCACTACAAAGTTTGTTTCTTTCATAAAGACAAAAACAAAAATGTCCTTTAGAGCTTCCCCTGCCTCCTCATACTCCACACACAAATTCCCTGTGCTATCCTTGATCGGCCCTACTCTTTCTTTGACCATTCTCTTATTCCTCACATAAGTGTAAAATTCCTTTGTGTTCTCCCTACTCCGTTCTGCTAAGCCTTTCTTATGCCCCTCCTGGCTCTCCTCAGACCATTTTTGAGCTCCTTCCTCACCTGACTGTAAACCTCTAGAGCTGAGCTTGACCCTAGCTTCCTCCCTCGTCATCCAAGGTTCCTTTATCTTACCACTTCTTGCCTGTCTCAGAGGGACATATTTATTCAACAACTGTTCCTTAAACAGTCTCCACATGTCTATAGTGCCTTTACCATGGAACAATTGCTCCCAATCCATGCTTCCTAACTCATGTCTAATCGCATCATAGTTTTCTCTTTCCCAATTAAATATCCTCCCATTTTGCCTAATCCTCTCCTTTTCCATAGCTATGTAGAACGTGAGGCAGTTGTGGTCACTATCACCAAAATGGTCTTCCACCACAAGATCTGATACCTGCCCTGGCTCGTTTCCGAGCACTAAGTCTAGAATGGCCTCTCCCCTCATCGGGCTGTCAACATACTGAGTTAGGAAACCCTTCTGAACACACCTTACAAAAACAGCTCCATTCAAATCTTCTGCTCGAAGCAGGTTCCAATCAATATTGGGAAAGTTAAAGTCACCCATTACAACAACCCTACTACGTCCACACTTTTCCAAAATCTGCCGACGTATGCTTTCTTCCATCTCCCTGCTGCTATTGGGGGGCCTGTAGTAAACCCCTAAAGAGGTGACTGCTCCCTTGCTGTTCCTAATTTCCACCCATACTGACTCGGTAGGCAGATCTTCCTCGACAATGGAAGCTTCTGTAGCTGTGATACCCTCTCTGATTAGTAGTGCTACACCCCCTCCTCTTT
>NC_057712.1:46652028-46681431 GCF_004010195.1 Chiloscyllium plagiosum
CTGTCAACGTACTGAGTTAGGAACCCCTCCTGAACACACCTTACAAAAACCGCTCCATTCAAATCTTCTGCTCGAAGGAGGTTCCAATCAGTATTGGGAAAGTTAAAGTCACCCATTACAACAACCCTACTACGTCCACACTTTTCCAAAATCTGCCGACGTATGCTTTCTTCCATCTCCCTGCTGCTATTGGGGGGCCTGTAGTAAACCCCTAAAGAGGTGACTGCTCCCTTGCTGTTCCTAATTTCCACCCATCCTGACTCGGTAGGCAGATCTTCCTCGACAATGGAAGCTTCTGTAGCTGTGATACCCTCTCTGATTAGTAGTGCTACACTCCGTCCTCTTTTTCCTCCCTCTCTATTCTTTTTAAAACCTCTAAACCCTGGAACATCCAGCAACCATTCCTCCCTCTGAGAAACCCATGTCTCTGTTATGACCACAACATCATAGCACCAGGGCACCAAGATACTTAGGACACATTTAGGTCATTTCCTCCTGCCACTTGATGGAATTAATACCTGAATCCTTTCTCCTGATTCATGTTGGGCCATTGACTAAACTTAATTCACTGCTGCTGTTGTTATTTTGCTTTGTTCACTTATAGTATTACCAAGCTTCCAACAGCACCAGGGATAGTAATATCATTAGTCTATTATCAAGGAAGAAATAGCAAGGCATCTAGAGAGAAATTGTCCCATTGGGCAGATGCAGCATGGGTTCATGAAGGGCAGGTCATGCTTAACTAATCTTTTGGAATTTTATGAAGATATTATGAGCATGGTGGACAATGGGGACCCAGTGGAGGTGGTGTACCTAGATTTCCAAAAGGTCTTCGACAAGGTGCTGCACAAGAGGCTGCTGCACAAGATAAAGATTGATGGCATTATTGTAAAGTATTAGCATGGATAGAGGACTAGTTAACTAACAGGATGCAAAAAGTAGAAATAAGTGAGTGCTGTTATGATTGGCAATCAGTATCTAGTTGTGTCCCTCAGGGACCAGTTGTGGGACTGCAATTATTCACAGGTTACATAGATGATTTATAGTTGGGGACAACATATAGTGTGTCAAAGTTTGCAGATGACACTTAAATGAGTGGCAGGGCAAATAGTGCAGAGGACTGTGAAACTTTGCAGAGAAACATAGATACTTTAAGTGAGTGGGCTAAAGTCTGGCAGATGAAATACAATGTTAATAAACATAAAGTCATACATTTTGATAGGAGTAACAGTAAAAAGGATTATTAGTTGAATGATAAAAAGTTGCAGCATGCTGCTATGCAGAGGGACCTGGATGTCCTTGCGCATGGATCATAGAATGTTGGTCTGCAGGTACAATAGGTAATTAAGAAGACAAATGGAATTTCATCCTTTATTGCTAAAGGGATTGAGTTTAAAAACTAGGAGGTTATGTTGCAGCTCTACAGGGTGCTGGTAAGGTCACACCTGGAGTACTGTGTGTAGTTTTGGACTCCTTACTTGAGAAAGGATGTACTAGCACTAGAGGGGGGTACAGAGAGGGTTCACTACGTTGAATCCGGAGTTGAGAGGGTTGGATTATGAGGACAGACTGATTAGACTGGGATTACATTCACTGGAATTTAGAAGAATGAGGGGGATCTTATAGAAACATACAAAATTATGAAAGGGACTACATAACATAGATGTAGAGAGGATGTTTCCACTGGCAGGTGAAAGTAGGACAAGAGGGCATAGCCTCAAAATTCAGGGCTGAATTCAGATGGAACTTCTTCACTCAGAACATTGTGAATCTATGTAATTCCCTGCCCAGTGAAGTAGTTGACACTACTTCAGTAAATATTTGGAAAGCTAAGATAGAATTTTTTGAACAATGGAAGAATTAAAGGTTACGGTGAGAGGGTGGGTAAATGGAACTGAGGCCTTGAAAAGATCAGCTCTGATCTTATTGAATGGCGGAGCAGGCTCGAAGGGCGGGATGGCCTCCTCCTGCTCCCATTTCTTGTGTTCTTATGTTTTGTAAGATAGCATAACCATCATGCAATGGTTTTATCAGGCTTTTAAAATCAACTATACTCACCTGGAGTTTATTTATCTGAACAGTTGCCCACACAGAAGGTCATAGAAATCAGAAACACCCATCTGGTCCTCACAGAAAACTGGTGAGGCTGCATGAAAATTCAGAATGAATGAAAGCTCAGTAACCTAAAGTTTTGTTCCTCTCTCTATCATCATTGTCAGATCTGTTAAAAGTTTTCAACACTTTCCATATTTCTTTCAGCATTCACAGTATTTTGCTAGACTTCTATCAGGCGAGGTCATTCAGGATTACAGAACCGGTGCATGCCAAAGAAATCATGGTACCGTATCAATAGAGATCCCAATGATTAGAGGACCATGCTCGAGTGGCTGAATCATGTACTCCAGTTCTTGTATTTTGTGTTCCAATGGACCCTAAACAGATGAGAAATCACAATCCTGATCATCTGTAAAATTTGTTTTCTCTCAAAGGAAATCAAAAGCTCCGCATTTGGTTCTTTAAGTAAATCAGAAGCGAAAAGGCGCCACAAATATAATGACAAAATCAATTTAAATATAATTTTCAATACAAAGTGCACAAGGAAATGATTTCCACAATTCCATAATTTGAACTGCATTTTTTTATTTCTGATTTGATAACTCAGGGAGTAAGAACTCAAAGAGCTAATCTTTCCTGTTGCCATTTGATAGTAACATATTAAAATAATTTTACCATGTTCGCATTTCTCTGCTTCCCATGACTGCCTCCCATCCCCACTTTCATTCCTGCATTTTTGTCATACCCTGTCTCTCACAGTTTTCCATTACAGACTCCTCTGTCCACACTTATCATGGATTTAACTTTAGTCAACAGTACTATCACAGGTGTCTCTTCTCAGCTTTCAGTGCTGTTCCGTGACTGTTCATCTATCATTTTACTATACAGCAGCTCAGGCATTGCTGGCAAATAAAACCAAGATCCTTCCTTTTCACACCGTTTTGACCATCCTATTGAAAATAGCAACACAGAGACCGAGTCATTGATGGATTTCGGATCTTGGTGGTTGCGGGTCAGGCAGCTCCGAAGACGTTCAGACAGCACAGCAAGCCAGGCAACATCCTGATGCTATCTGGCTTGCTCTGCTCTTCCAGCCTCCTGCTTGTCTACTTTGGATTCCAGTATCTGCAGATTTTTTTGTCTCCAACCGAAGAGGTTCAGGTCAGGACACAGATTGCTCAGCCTACTCAGTGCATGGCAGAAAAATGTACACACAATTCTCAATCATTCAATGCTCAATTGCACCACTCTGACAGCCAGCTGCACAAGCTGAGAAGTTATTTTACTCATTTTATAAAACAAAAAGTCAAAGCAGCTGACATAATCAAAGATCCCTCCCACTATTATATTCTCTTCCACCTTCTTCCACCTGGCAGAAGATACAAAAGTTTCAAAAATGTACCAACAAATTTAGGATAAAGTTTCCTCCAAAACCTCTTTTAAAAATAAATAAGCAAATGGCCCATCTTCTGATTTAGTTCTAAGGCATAGGGTATCACAACAACAGGAGTTTCATTCCGTTCCACTTCATCAGATTCCCAGACTGAACAATGGACTATAAAAAGCATTTGTGTGATTGACTACCTTTTGCAGTTCTGAAACGTTTACCTATTATTGTATCACTTAAGAGAATTTAGATATGGGGTCAGGATGTAATTCAGCGTGCGAGCAATGGACAGAGAGCAGTGTTATTATTAATGTTGAATTCCAAGAGTTGTTTTATTTGTTGAGCCATCCTTTAGCTTATTTATGCATTACTTGTCATCAAATAATTCAGACCTTGCCAATAGTTTGCGCATGATTTGGTGAACCTGTGTAAAATGCCAGCCAGATATTACCCGAGATTTTTTTTAGTGAACTGTCATTCCCATTTAATCATACAGAGGGATTAATGTTGCAATGGAGTTGCGTTACAGATCTCAATTTCTAGAGAACCAACTTCAACATGAATTCAGTTGAAAGAAACTTCGAAAAATATTGATAAAGATCTAGAATAATTACAGTAGATAGTATGCTATTTCACCAATTTGTAGTTGTAAGAATCTAGCTGGTTCACTAATGTCCTTTCAGGGTGTACTTGGCTGTAGTTTATGAAATGAGAACTCCGTACTCGGTATCAACCCTTCCAACTGTTTTAATCCAGTGATAGAAAAGTACAACACAGAAGCAGGGCATTCAGTCCACGTCTAAATACTGACTCTTTCAAAGAGTAATTCACATAGTCCTACTCTACAGGTTTTACAATTCTTTTTCTCCCCTTCAAGAATTTACCTAGTTCTTTTTTGCAGCCTATTGTTGCATTGGGATTGCAGAATGTCAAGCAGCAATTTCAAGCTCTGAAACATTCATAGCGTTAAAACAAAATACTTGCCTGTTTTTTTTTGACAATCCCCTGAAATCTATGCCCTCTGGCGTTTGGCCCCTTGGCTATTTGAAATAGATCCTCTCTACCTACTCTGCTGAGATGTTTTCAGTCCCACATTTTGTCTCCCAGTGGTTGACACTTAGCATACTACAAAGATTGCATACAGGTTGCAAAGGACCACCAGCATTTTTTCAGTGCAAAAAGAATGGACAACAATAATCTGCCTTGCCAGTGATGCCCACCTCACAGAATCACAATTGTTACAGTACAGAAGCAGCCATTTGGCCCATTGTGCCTGCACCATCTCTCCACATGTTTACTTTACCTTGTTCCATTCTCCCACCTTCTCCCTGTATCTCTCCAGACAATAGTCTAATTCTCTTTTCAATAGAACCTGTCTCCACCACAGTCTCAGACAGTGATTTCCGCATCATGAAAATAAATTTGAAAAACATTTATACATGTCATGTCTCTCCCAGAGACTTTGGGATTAACATTGCTATAGTCACTAAATGTAACATAATTTGGTAGTCAGTGAATGCCCACTAGATTAAGCACACCAGGCATCAAGGGGTATTTGGAATCCTGCTGAGCAAAAATTTTGACTTTACATTGCAATAGATAACATATTAATGTATGATTTTTGGCTTCAGTTGACATTGATACAAGAAAAAGGCATTAAAACAAAACATGAGTTAAACACATTCAGTAACAAAAGGAATCGAGCTATTTGCTATTAAAATAAAATAAATTAAACACAGTTGAACTAAATTTCTGAAATGCCAGCTAGTATTTGGAAAATAAGCAAAATATAATCAACATTAAGGAAGAGATTATCAGGTCTACGAGAGATAGGTATGTATTTGCATGTGTGACTGTTGCGGGTGTACTTGGCTGTAGTTTATGAAATGAGAACTCCGTACATCAACCCTTCTGCATTTTGCAACTTGTATCAATCATGAAATAGAAAGATAGTGCAAAGACTTGCATTTCTAGAGCATGAGGAGCAGAAATAGGCCACTCAACCTTGCAAGCCTGACCTGTCATTCAACAAGGCCGTGGTAGATCTGATTCATCCACATTCTTCCCTACCTCAGATAACCTTTCATCCTTCTGATTATTCATTAATCTACTTACCTTTCCCTTAAAAAAATTCAAAAACTCTTCTTCCTTTGCCTTTGGGGAAGAGTTCTACAGATGCACACTATATGAGAAAAAGGAATCTCCTTATTGCTGTTTTAAACTGGTGACTCCTTATTTTCAAACAGTGGCCCTTAGTTCTAGATTTTTCCACAACTTGTCAAGGCCACTTTGAATCTTACATGTTTCAATCAAAACACCTCTTATTCTTCTAAACTCCACTGGGTGTGAATTGAGTCCATCCAATCTTTTGCTGTAAAGTAATCCTTCCATTCCAGATATTATTCTGGCATATTTTATCTGAACCATGCATTAATCACCTTACTCAAATAGGTTGATCAACACTGGGCAGGTACACAAGTTGTGCTCTCACTAGTGCCTTGTATACCTGAAGCATAACTTCCCTACTTTTGTATTCAATTTCCTTCATGATAAATGATGACATTCTATTAGTTTTCCTGATTTCTTGTTGTGCCTGCATAGGAACCTTTTGTGATTCATGCACAAGGACTGGGCAATTTCTCACTATTATACTTCTTTATAGTCCTCTTGCCAAAATGCATAACTTCACATTTTACCACATTCCTTTGCATTTACCAGACCTTTGCCCAATCACTTAACCTGTCTATATCCTTTTGTAGCCTCCTGGTGTCATCTGAGCTATTGACGGTTCTACATATTTTTGAGTAATCAGCAACTATTTCACTGTAGCATATTTCACAAACTCAGGATATCCCAAATAAATTTACAGTCAACAAGAAACAAGGAACTGTGGATGCTGGAAATCTGAAACAAGAAAAGAAATTGCCAGCAAAATTCATCAGGTCTGGCAGCATATAGTCATAGAGATGTACAGCACAGAAACAGACCCTTCAGTCCAACTCATGCATGCTGACCAGATATCCTAACCTAATCTAGACCAATTTACCAGCATTTGGCCAATATCCCTCCAAACTCTTCCTATTCATATGCCCATACAGATGCCTTTTAAATGTTGTAATTGTAGCAGACTCCACCACACCCTCTGGCAGCTCATTCTGTATACACATCATCCTTTGCATGAAGAAGTTGCCTCTTAGGGTCCTTTTTAATTTTTCCCCCTCACTCTAAACCTATGCTGTCTAGTTCTGGACTCCCCCACCCCAGAGAAAAGACCTTGTCTATTTATCCTTTCCATTCCCCTCATGATTTTATAAACCTGCCAGGTATCAGTTTTGATTTACATGTTGAGTTTTCCCAGAGTCTGATTTGTTGGGTGAGTTTGGTCAAATCTGAACCTAAATACTATTAAGGCAAATTGAGCCACCAACAAGACACTTAACAAACATTAGTTCCCATCAATTGGCAATTTGCCATTGTTTTTTGAGAATCTCAGCATGTCGTGTGTAAAAGGATGGGAGGGTTGTTCCCAGAGTTGAGATGGGCCTTGCTGCACTTGACACTCAATCCTATCACAGATCTCACCATAACCCACATTGTTTAAACCGCTATAATATTTTATCCATAGATGCAAAGTGCATGTCATTTATTTTTCTGCTTCAGTGTTTCTGTGACCACTTTTGTTAAATGCCTATGTTTCTCCTGTCCACCTATATATCTCTTCCTCCCAAATTGCTGAGCTCAGTCTTCCTACCCTCTCTTCACCATCCCTGCCTCTTATTTTCATTTCATCCTTGTTTATTACATTTCAGGATGGGCAGATGCTGCTCGCTGAACTCCTGTGGATTCTTCTTTTATAGTGCAACCTTAATCTGACATCCTCTGGCAAAGCATTCTCCCTTTCTCAACTCTTAGCTCTTGAACTTCCCCACTCTTCCAACTCCCCACGCCAACAACTGATTAACCTCTATTAAAATGCTCCTTAAACATCTCTGTTCTAAAGAGAACCATCTCAATTTCTCTGGTCTCTGCAGATAATTGAAGTACCTTGTACCATTCTAATAAATCTCCATTGCGCCTTCCCAAACGCCTTAACATCTTTCCTGAATTATTCACAAAGTGTTCCAATGACATTTAACCTTGAACTCTGCCATGCCGTGCCATCAGAATTGAAGGAACACAAAGATGGTGCAGGGCTGAAGGAAGCTGCAGAGGTAAGGAGCAGTGAGATAATGGAGGGAGCTAACAACAGTTCTGAGAACTTTAAAATCAATCCACTACTGGATCAAAAACTAATACAAGGTGAAAGAGAATTGATGCAAGCTTGGGTTTGAAAGCAGAGTTTTATACGAGTGGCTATAAGACATTGCTAAAGTGCAGGGCAGCAAAGGTGATCAGAGAGATTGTATTTAGAGGTGACTCCATGAGAGTGTATCTTAAAACCTTCTGTCAAATAATGTTGAGTGATACTGCACAACAAATGGATTTTTTTTGGCTGATTAATCTCATCCTCCTTTACTTTAACATCTTCTGACAGAAAACCAAATGATGGATTTTGTTTGCATTTCATCATTGATTTCTCTTTTCAAAAGAAGCAAATTACTGTCAAATTTGATTTTTTTGAAAATTTTTTCATCTGTCACTATATTGTCACATCTGCTGTCATATCCCCCCACCTCCTTACCAATGTCGTGGCAATCTTGATCCCCTTACCCTTCCTCCCACCTCAACCAACAAATAAAGACCTACTGCATGAGATACAGTCATATGCATGAAATCGACAGGACAATATAAAAAGAAACACATAGACTATAGCGTACATTCTACTTAATAGATTTGCTCAGTACAGACCAGCAAAATTGAACAATACATCGACAGTGGGTCGTCAGCACAGGCAGAGCTATGGAAAATGATAATTCATTAATGCACTCAAGCCATCTTTCAAGCAAATTTATGCTATCAAATGCACATCCACAAAATTACTGCAAGGTACCAGATTTATAAATCCTGCACTTGGGTTGATTTGTGCATTGGAGGTTTTGAGAACACATTGCTCCCATGACTGGTATCTGAATGAAGTGATTCCAATGCTTGGTGAAGGCTGAATTGAAATGAATCCACTATATGTAGATACGAAAACTAGAGCAGTGCATCTACTGGCTGCCACCAGATGGTGTTCCAGCATTGTGGTCATTGATTATGCCATTTACAATTGTTTTTTCCACCCTTTCTTCGATCTTCTGTGATAGACGTAGAGTAGCCTAAAGATTATCTTGTCACAAGACGCCCCTGCAGTATGACTACAGCAATTGCAATAATGCAATGTGGACAGTCAGATTGTACCCTCCACCCACCACAAACACCATGCTTGAGGGTCCTGTAATTGACTTGCAAGGAACTGGTTTAGCTATGTTTTCTGCCAGTTATTATTTTTTGAAAAGAATTTGCAACACACTCAATGAAATATTCATTTTCTAAACATAGTCAGGGAGCAAGATGCTGCACTGACAGCACCATTAACAAAAAGTGCACAATTTTTGAAACACAAATGTCCCTTCTTTTTTAAAACCTCTTGCTTTTGAGCAGTTGGTAAAAATGAGGAAACAAAACAAGTCAGAGTATTCTGACAGAATGTAAACTTTATGATCTCCAGAGTGTGAAATGGAAACCAAATAATTTGGAATGATATTTTTGAAAGCAGATCAATAGATTGAAGTGGTGGCTGTCCCACCAAATACATGTCTTCTCTGATTTGGAAACCTAGGTGATGGATAATGCTTGCTAATGCAGCATAGTGTCAAGATCACACAAACAAAAAATCAAAATTGATACAGTGACCTTGATTTTCACACCAAGGCAGCTAGCAGGAGTCAAGAAAATTTCCAGCTTTGCAAGCCTGGCTCAGGAGATATACCAGCAAAAATGAGATTTTCATCTTCATTGTGATGCAGGTTGCAATGGACCAGATGACCACAGAAAGCAATGTGAGGCAGCCACAAATTCTGCCATGTGGAAAGGTGAGCAGTTTGAAACACCTACCTTGTTGCTGTGAAATTTCACCCAGGTCATAATGAAATCTGTCATTCCTTCTAGTCTTCATTCATCACAGCAAACCCATCCCCAACACACATTTGCCAACCTCCATCCATGCTACGTTATCCTTCCCTTACCAGACCAATCTCTCATACTACCTATTCTAGGCTATGCTGCCAGCTCACAAAACTAAGTGGCCCTAATGCTGTCTATTCGGCAAAAGTGAGGAATGCAGATGCTGGAAGCCAGAGTTTAATTCAGAGTAGTGCTGGAAAAGCACAGCAGGTCAGGCAGCATCCGAGGAGCGGGAAAATCGATGTTTTGGGCAAAAGGCCTTCATCAGGAATAGCTTCCTTCTATGCCATATTATAGAACTCCACCCATAAGCCTTGTCCCTAAGCTCCATATGAAAGGCTATAGAACTCCATCCTCCCTGAAGGCCAGTCAAGTTATGGCATACACTTTAATCCACTGCACATCAATACTGAATCAATGAACTTGATTGCAACAATAGGATGTGTTAAAAAAGTTTTTTTTTAAATCACTAATTGATAAGCTTCCACTAAACATCTTTTTACTACAGGTTAATAGCAGTGTCATTCATCCAAAAAAAAATTAACAATATCAAAAACTGCAAGTACTTGAAACCTGTCAACTTTCTAGAAATAAAGATGTACAATTGGCAACAGAGATCAGAGAGCCAGAGCTATCTATTAAGCAATGTTTTCCATGGAGCTCAACTGTTTCCTGACACAATAATTCATTTCTGGGCTCTCCACCAAACTTCATCATGCATTCCTGGCAGAAAGCCCAGAAATCGATTTCTCTGTGAAATACACTTGAGCCCCTGCTTGATTGACAGTTCTAGGTTTGTAGTCTAAATAAGCAGTTAGATGCTGATCAAGGAAGAATGGTCCAAAAGATGGAAAGGTAAGAAGCATGAAAACCTAAAATTTAACATTTGGTTGTACATATATGTGAGGTACAGAATGGAAAGAAGGTGTAAGTGATGAGACTGAGGAACAGTCTAATTACATTTGTAAGATTGACAATGGCTGCATATCCCCAAACATACTCAGATGCATTTACTATGTATGAATTGAATCCACTTTTTAAATTCTTCCTCTTTTTTTTACTTCAGAACTCAAATCAAGTTTTATTTTTAGATTTTACATACAATGAAAGCCAGCATGTTAAGCACCAGCACACTTTGAAATAAAGAATCATCAAGCAGAAAATGATGCAAAGACATTTCATTACATCTACAAAACAGTTTTTTTTATTTCTAGAAACAATGATATCAATTACTGTTAGACAAATATGTATGAAACAGCTACATCAATGGCAAGGGTCATGGAGTGCTCCACGTTCAAAAGAGAGGAGAAAGTACAAAGTTGAAAGGCTTTAATAGAATAGTCTAGATAGTGATATTGGGTATTTAGGCTGACTGGTATTTGTGAAAGAACACTGCACAGAGGAGTATTTGTTATTCATCTTTATTTGCCAAGACATTGTACTTACCGCTGTAATAAACATGAACAGTGGTAGGAATTGGGAGGTTCCCATAAAGATCATAAATACTTACATATATTTTATGTAAAGAGTTTTTTAAAAGATGACAGGTAACTTGAATCATTTGTTACAAATGGATACGAAGGGAGAGACATACTATGATGCTATTTATTTACATTCTATCCCTATCATAAATTTGTGAACATATCTGTTCCTTCCTATGTCTCTGCAAAAAGTGTGATCAATAATATATATTAAGTGAGAAATGGCAAGCAATGTGCAGGGAGGGGAAGACAATTGGGCATGTTGGAGCACCTTCCCTCCACCATAGGACTTAAGATCTAGGTTTCACTTTCCAACCCTGTCCTGCCAATTCAATGCCTTAAGTAGTCAGTTAGTGACTGCTTACAGTGCTCTTTAGGGCACTTCCATGATTAACTCTGTTCCCAGCAGGTGAAAACACTGGTAGCCTTCCCAATGGGTAAAATGGAGCAGCCTGCCTGCCAGTTTAGAGGGAGTTTCGATGAACCAAATCTGGAAGTGTCGGAGGTATATATTGTGATTGGGAGGGGTAACTTGAAACTATTCCAATGCTTTTACCATTAGCAACCCTCTTCCTAATGACAATCCCATAATTAACCCGTCCCTTTCTAATCCCCAGACAATTTTGCCTCTAAAACTAAATTAATTTTTGCCTGCAACAGATTTTTTTTTACCTAATGTGGTAATGCTTATGTTAGCTTGTGTAATATAGCAAAGTGGAAGCAAATGTCATTGGTGTTGAAGAATTAGACAATATAAAATACTGCTTCATGATATATGCAAATATTCCATTTGCAGTGTCTGAGCTAACATTAATCTATTAGATTCCAACTGGGCAGCATGTCATTATTCAAGTATTCAAATCAAGATAGATTGTGTGATATTTGTATCGTACAGGTATAAAGTGATGGAATCATGATAATGTTTCTGAAAGGCATTCTGACCATAAGAGGTAACAGAAGGATTACTTTGGAAATATGGCATAGCAGCAGGCAATTAACTCAAACCAGTCCATACCGGTGATAATGTTCCACTCGAGCCTCCTCCCCATCTTGGCTCATCTAAATTTATCATCGTAACCCTGTAAATTTTCTTTTTCTTCCATATGATTTGCTAGCTTCTTCTTATGAGCATCTATGACATTTGCTTCAATATTCCTTGTGGTTGCAAATTCCATAAAGTGTCTTGCATTTTCTTAAATAATATTTTCAATTTCAGCTTTTCAGGGTGTACTTGCAATTCTCTGTCTCCTTTTTGGAGGCTTATCAATAGAGTACTGACCCTAAAAGGAATATCTCAAACTGGATGCGTAAAGCTCCCAGTCAGCTATATGTACTCCTGAAATCAGGAACCAGATTTTTTTGAACAATCAACATTTTCTGTCTATAATATAGGAACATGTGCACCCTGTTTAGCTGCACTTGAAATCTACAACAGGCTACATAATTTCCGAAAATAATACATTTTTCAAATGCAGTGCATGCCACACATTTGAAAATGTCTCTTGTGTTTATTTGCAAGTGAGGAGTGAGACAGAACTTCTCAACCTGTTTCATTGATTGTGGCTCCAACAAAACTCAAGAAGCACAACATGATCCAGGACAAATCCAGAGCCTGTAATTCAATCTACCAAATTAAATATTCATTTGCTCTGCTGGCAATGTGTTTCATTGACAAGGTGCATTGCAGCAACTCACCAAGGCCTCTTTGACAGCACTTACTAAACCTGTGAACTATAAGATCTGAGAAGCACAAGGACAGCAGATTACAACCTGTCAGTTTCCCTCCAAGCAACTTAGTCTGACTTGTAAATATGTCAATGTTCCTCAATGTTACTGGATGAAAACCTTGGAATTGTCTCACTAACAGCAATGTAGGTGATCTCACACCCCAAGAGTGTCAGCAATTCAAAATGGTAGCTCATCACTACTTTCTCCAGGGCATTACAGATGGACAATGAATGGAAGCCTCATCAGCAACAGCTGTATCCAAGAAACATTTTTTTAAAACTTGCCAGTTAATTGACATCTGGTATTACACAGCATTTGAATGCCCTTCAGTTTTTCTCCTGAAGTATTTGAGGTTTATAAACTGGCCAAATAGTAGCCTGACCAGTACAGAATAACCAATCAAAAGACGAACAAGTGATGTTGGCAGCCTAAACCATTATAGCTACCTCCTATAAGACACCTCCTCAGTGCAAAATAGATACTCACCCTCTCTAGGTTCAGCAGTTTATCTAGAAATATAAATAGAAACAATGTGCAGGGATATGGGGAAAAGACACCAAGTTAAAATGCTCAGACAGCGAATGAGGACATAATGCGACAAATGGCATCATTGTCATACAGCATGGAATCAGACCCTTCGGTCCAAATAGTCCATGACGACAGTGTTTCTAAACTGAACTAGTTCCACCTGCCTCTGTTTGGCCCATATCCCTCCAAAGCTGAAAATGTATTGCTGGAAAAGTGCAGCAGGTCAGGCAGCATCCAAGGAACAGGAGAATCGACGTTTCGGGCATAAGTCCTTCTTCAGGAATGAAGGGCTTATGCCTGAAACGTCAATTCTCCTGTTCCTTGGATGCTGCCTGACCTGCTGCACTTTTCCAGCAACACATTTTCAGCTCTGATCTCCAGCATCTGCAGTCCTCACTTTCTCCCCATATCCCTCTAAACCTTTCCCGTTCATGTACGTATCTAAATATTTTTTAAATGTTGTAACTGTACCTACATCCATCACTTCTTCTGGCAGTTTGTTCCACACACAAACCACTCTGTGTTCAATGTATAATTTCAGTTACATCACACTGCAAATTTTTGCTATAAATTCTGTATTATGATCGAGCCCTCCACAATCACCTGATGAAGGAGCGTCGCTCCGAAAGCTAGTGTGCTTCCAATTAAACCTGTTGGACTATAACCTGGTGTTGTGTGATTTTTAACTGTGTAAAAGAAAGTTGCCATTCATGCCCTTTTAAAAACTTTTTCCTCTCACCTTCAAAATAACTCCCCTAGTTTTGAATTCCCCCACTCTCGGAAAACAAAACCCTTGCTATTCACCTTATTTATTTCCCTCATAATTTTATAAATCTCTATAAGGTTACCCCCAAATATCCTGTACTGTAGTGGAAAAAGTCTCAGCCTCTTCAGTCTATTTTTATAACTCAAATCCTCCATCCTGAACAATAGCCTGGTAAATGTTTTCTGAATCCTCTCCAATTTCATAATATCTTTCCTATAACAGAACAACCAAAACTGTACACAATACCCCAGAAGAGGCCTCACCAGCATCCTGTATAATCTCAACACGATGTCTCAACTCCTTTACTCAAAAGTCTAAGCAATGAAGGCAAGCGTGCTGTATCTGTTCTTTGCCACTTGGTTTACCTGTGATGCAAGTTTCAAAGAATTGCATACCTGAATCCCGAGGTCTCTCTGTTCTACAACACTACCCAAAGCTCTACCGTTAATTGCATAAGTTTGTTTAACCAAAATACAATACCTCATATTTATCCAAATTAAACTCCATCTGCCGCTCCTCAGCGCATTGACCCAATTGATCAAGGTCTCTTTGTAATCTTCAATAACCTTCTTCACTGTCCACTACACCAGCAATTTTGGTGACATCTGCAAACCTACTCATCATGCCTCCTATATTCCGATCCAAATCGTTTATATAAATGACAAACAAAAGTGATGTTGGATCCCTGTGGAATATCACTGCTCATAGGCCTCCAGTCCGAAAAACAACCCTCCAACATCATTCTCTGTTTCCTGCCGTTAAGCCAATTCTACATTAAATTGACAAGCTCACCCTGAATCCCATGTGATCTACTTTACTAATTAGTTTACCATGCAGAACTTCCTCAAAAGCTTCACTAAAGTCCATGTAACCAATGTCTACTATTTTGCCCTCATCAACCTTTTTGGTTACTTTCTAAAAGAAATCAATTAAGTTTGTGAGACACGATTTCCCCTGAACTAAACTATACTGACTATCCATAATCAACACTCGGTTCTCCAAATGCATGTAAATCCTATCTTTCAGAATCACCTCCAACAAATTACCCACAAGTCTATAATTTCCAGGCTTTTCCTTATAGCCTTTCTTAAACAAAGGCAAAACATTAGCCACCCTCCAGTCCTCCAGCACCTCACTGGTGGTTATAGATGATACAAATATTTCTGCTGGAGGCCTACCATTTCTTCCATGAATTCCCATAAAGACCTGAGATATACTTGATCAGATTCCAAAGGTTTATCCACTTCTAGCATTTCCTATTCTGTAATGTGAACTGTTTTCAAAACATCAGTATTTATTTCCCTGAGTTCTCTCGCCCCATGTCTTTCTGCAGAGTAAAAACTGATGTGAAATATTCATTTAATATTTCACCCATTTCCTGAGGTTCAACACATAGATGACCTCATTAATCTTTAAGGGGTCATTTTCTCTCTCTAGTTGCTCTTTTTCTCTCATTGTACTTGCAGAATCTCTTTGGATTATCCATAACCTTATGTACCATGGCTAACTCTTGTCCCTTCTTTACCCTCCTGATTTCTTTCTTAAGAATGCCCCTAAACTCTTCATGCTCGCCGTGAGATTTATTTGAACTCAGTTGTCTATATCTAATTTATGATCCTTTCTTATTTCTGACTAGAATTTCAATATCTTTATTCATTCAATGTTCCTTATTCTTACCAGTCTTACCCTTCACTCTGACAGGGACATAATGTATCTGAACTCTTGTTATCACACTTTCGAAAGCTTCCCACTTCTAAATCATTCCTTTATCTGTGAACAGTTACTCCAATGAACTTTTGAAAGCTTTTGTCTTATTCCATTGAAATTTGCCTTACTCTAATTAAAAAGTTTAATGTTTATGGAGGACTTATCCTTTGCTGCAACTATTTTAAAACTAATAGAATTATGATCACTAGTCCCAAAGTGTTCCCCTACTAACATGTCAATTACTTGCTCTGTTTTTCTTTCGCCAAGTGAAGGTCATGTTTTGCTCCTTCTCTGATGGGTACATTTATACATTGATAAAGAAAATTTTCTTGAACACATTTAATGAATTCCTCGCCATTTCAACCTTTAACACTATGGCTGTGCCAGTCAGTGTTTAGAAAATTAAACTCTTATTACAACTCGATTATTCTTGCACATATCTGAGATCTCTTTGCCCATTTGCGCCTCAATTTCTCTCTGATCATGGAGGTGCAATCCCATCAAGGTGATCATCCCTTTCTTATTTCTAATTTCTCTGGACGATCCCTCAGAAATATCCTCTCTAATTACAGTAGTAATGTTTTCCTTTATGAAAAATGATATTCCCCCTCCTCTTTTGCCTCCCTTTCTATCCTTCGTAAAGCATATAAAACCCAGAACATTGAACTGTCAGTTCTTTCCCTCCCTCAGCCCATATTTCTAGAATAGCTACGATGTCCCAGCCCCACGTTCCCATACATTCCCTGAGTGCATCAGTCTTTGCACCACAACAATTCTGTGGTTTTGCGTATAGTTTTGTGGACAATGAATTGTATGACTTTTCACCTGACAGATAAATTCCAACAGACCCAAAGGACAGTTGAAACACAGGGATATAAGGAGACTGTAAAATTCTATCTGGAAATTTTTATTATGGACGTACTGCTTCTTACTACAATCGGCTGCTCCTATATTAATATTCTGGAAGAGGTTTGCGGTTATGCAACAAAAATATATAATGCATGTCCATAATATCCAATAAAACAAATATAACATAGCATAATACATACACATGCTGTCAGAGGATTTGCAATCAGTTATGGATTTTACTTAAGTGCACTACTTATCTGTCACAATCATTAATTTTTCACTGTGGACTCTAAGATAAAATCACCACTTTGAACAAGAGAAAGGAAATACTGGAGGGGTGAGACCAGATTTAATGGAATTGAGCAAGAAAGGTTTTGCTGTGAACTGCACATAATGAAATTGAAAATGAATTCTTGCCTTCTGATTCAAGACATTCAAAAATTCTCCCTCGTTTGGGAAGCTGTCCAAAAGAGACTACTGAAATCAAGGTGCTTTAGGTTCCATGAAAGAAAGGCTAGATATTAGTTTTGAAAAGAGAAAAAAAGAGCAGAATGCATGGAAACACAATCAGGAGAGAGTGTTGCTGCAATTTTACTTGCAGAATAGGACAGTGAATATGATTTTAGAAAAGGAAGCAATGACTATAATTGCATTAGAATGAACTGGATTCTGTTAGAGATGCAGACATGCATAATACATTGGGAAAGCAAACATAAAGGCTGTAACCTCTTTCTAAAGGAAGAGCAGGTTGCTGTCGAAGGTTAGTGTAAAGTCTTCAGTTAGAGAAATTGTGCAACATCCTTTGTCATAATAGTGCCTTTCTTAAAGGATTGGACACCCAAACTGCATGCAAGATAATGTTCAAGCACATGTAACATGTCCAGAAGTATTCTGGTGTGTACTTTGAGGTTGTTGTGGCAAGTTTCCTATTCTTGGCAGAAACCGTTACAATGTCCTGAAATGGATTGGGGCAGAAGAATGCTCTGTCCTGTCCACACGAAAGGAACAGAAGCAGCCATGGTATAGCCTCTGTGCCTGCTGCTGGGTAGGGAGATGAAGAAGAGGCTGCAGGGTGAGGGTAAGCGCTGCATGATGCCATCTGCCAAGCCAGATTCTTTCATGCTCCATGACAGTAGTAGGAGGTTGTCTGACAGACTAGGCATCGCGATCAGTGTATGCACGCTCGGTCAGGGGACCTCTTATACTTGACCCCACTGAGATCTTCATCTGATCCCTCTGCAGCAAAGGCTGGCTGCAAGCTGGTGAGCTGCTAAACAAACTGGCCTCTGTCCTATATTGTGCAATATAGATTGAAAAGCCAGAAATGAGAACATAATTGATTAATTTTTGGCTGCAAATTAAGACAATCCATATGTTTGTAATGCTGTGTGATTGCACATAAGGCATTTTTAAAATTAACTCACAGGATGTGGTCACTACTGGTTGTAACAGTATTTATTGTTCACTGTTAGTTGTACCCATCAGAGAAGGAGTAAAACTTAATTTTCTCTTGGGAAAAAGACACAGCAAGTGATTGACATGTTAGTAGGGGAACACTTTGGGACTAGTGATCATAACTCTATTAGTTTTAAAATAGTTGCAGTAAAGGAAAAGTCCTTTTACTTTTAATTAGAGTAAGGCAAATTTCAGTGGTATGAGACAAGAGCTTTCAAAAATTGATTGGAGTAGACTGTTCACAGATAAAAGAATGACTTATAAGTGGGAAGCTTTCAAAAGTGTGATAACAAGACTTCAGATGCATTATGTTCCTGTTAGAGTGAACGTGCTGTTGGGTTATCATTTTGAACTGATGCAGTTATAGAGTCGGAGAGATATATAGCATGGAAACATCCCCGTCGGCCCAATTCCAAACTGACCACAATCCTAAATTAAACAAGCCCAACTTTATTTCTCCTAGCCCATAACCCTCCAAACCTTTCTTATTCATGTACTTAACCAAGTGCCTTTTAAATGTTGCAACTGTGCCCATATTCACCACTTCCTTACGAAGTTCATTCCACATGCGAACCACCCTCCCTGTAAATAAAAATGCTTCTGCGTCTTTTTTAAATCTCTGTCCTCTCATATTAAAAATATGCCCCCTTAAACTGAAATTCCCCATTCTAGAGAAAAAAAAACACCTATCCATTAACCCTATCTATCAGCCTCTAGTGAAAAGGTCCCAGCCTATTCAGCCTTTCTTTATAAACATTCCATACCCAATAGTGTTCTGGTAACTGTCTTCTGAATGTGCTCTGGCTTAATAATATCCTCCCTATAATTGGGTAACTAGAACTGGATACAGTATTCCAGAAGAGGCCTCACTAATGTCCTGAACAACATTAACATGATTTCCCAACTTCTATACTCAAAGGACTGAGGAATGAAGGCAAGCACACTAAACGTCTTTTTAACCATCCCATCTACCTGTGATGCAAACTGCAAAGAATCATATCCCTGAACCCCTAGGTCCCTTTGTTTTACAACACTACTCAAGGCCCTACCCTGAATTGTATACGTTCTGCCCCGTTTGTTGTACCAAAATGCAATACCTCACATTTATCCAAATTGAACGACATCTGCCATTTTTCAGCCCAATGACCCATTTGATCAAGATCCCTTTGAAATCTTAGAACACGTATCTACTATGCCACCAATCTTTTGTCATAGGGAGGGGGATCCAAAATTTTGAATGATTAACAATGAAAAAATGACAGTATAGCTCCATCTGAAGATGGTGTGTGGTTTGGAGGAGAGCTTGTAGGTGTTGTGTTCGCACAGATCCACTGCCCATATTTTTCTAGATGGTAAAGGTCATGAGTGTGAAAAGTGCTGAGAAAGGAGCCTTGGTCAGTTGCTGCAGAGAAACTTGAAGATACTGCTGTGCACAGTGGTAAAGCTGGTGGGTGGGGTACCAATTATGTGGCTGCTTTCTCCGGTGACAAGTTGTACTTATCCACGTAAGTATACAGCATTCCATCACCGCAGGATGAGGCTTTACAAATATACCCTTCCTCAATGATAGTTGAGTTCATCACATCAGTACACAAGATAAGAATGAAGCATCTGCAACAATCTTCAGTCAAAAGTGCCGAGTGGATGATTCATCTCTGCCTCCTGTAGTGGTCCTGGGGATCATAGATTCCAATCTACAGTCACGTTGATTCACTCCATATGATAAGAAATGGCTGAAGACACTGCAGTCTGTTTTCCCCTGTTTGATTTCCTTTCCTTTCTTTATTTCTCTTTCTATATAAGAATTAATATTTGACTCACTAGAACCACCTTCTCTATTATTTCTCAATTTCTAAAAATTTTACATTCTACAAGTTTGGGAAAATGCTAAGACCAAAATATGTACAAATAAGTCGAATAAATAGAATACACAAGAAGATGCATTATTCAAACAAAATTTAGCCATAGTCTTTTGTGTTGGTTTGGTACAATCATTAGAAGTTCTGCCTCTCTGGACAAAGAAATTCTTATTTTGATTGAGTGCAGCCACTAAATTAGCTTTCTGGAATGAGGTATGCATTTCAAACACGTACATTGTCAACAATTTCCCAGTGGGTATCAATGAGATTTTCTCACTGCCATATGTCTTGTCAGACGAGTATTATATTTTTGTCTTTTCCAAAATACACCAGGGAATAAACTCTCATTTTTCTTTCCTCTTCAGGTAATGCTTACAATTTAACTATTATTTATTGCTGAATTAAATTGTACTTTACCTCTGAGACAGACAAACAGCAGCTGTCCCTTCTGTTATTTTTACTTGAAGCTTACCAACAAATCCATTTTTCTCAGTGGACTGCTGCCTTCTCCTTCATTTTGACTTCAAACATTACTCAGAATTTCTGTTTTCAGTGAATGCACAATCATAGCAGCAAAATAAATGACAGGAGATAATCACTGTTGTTTGGACATAGTGGTCGAAACCTGAAAAATAATTCTTGTAGTGAGGAATAGTCTCTGGGCCAGAAGGCCTGAGTTCAAATCCCCCTTGCTCCAGAAGAGTGCCATTCCAAGTCTCAAAAGGTTGGTTTGAAAAATGTCATTTTTATTGAAGGGTTCAAACTTACATTACTTCATTTTGTTGTGCGAGTGCAAGATATAGAAGCAGTTGAAAATAAAAGTAACAAATGAGTAGGAGAAGCAGAAAAGGAGCCAAAGGGTGAAAGACAGATAGAGTGCAGGATAGGGTGAGCTGGGAAGATTAAGCCAGAAGAATGAAGAAAGACAATTGAAAAGGGTACACTGTGAAATAGATCAAGCCAGACAGTGATAGAAAAAGGAGAGGGAAAGAAACAGAAATATATGAACAAGTACATATAGGTTTCATGAATGTGAAAGCTTGAATGTGCCCAGTGTGAGTGACAATTAAAGTAAACAAAGGGCCGGAAGTAAGGCTTGTCCGCCAGCTGTAGAATCAGGAGCTGTCATATCAACTTGCACTCAGGTACTTGAAAGGCCACCAGAGAGCCTTCGCCCACATTCAAGAACCTTAAGAACTGAGATGCCGCTCACCTAGAGCTGTTGACTGACCAGAGTTGGCAGTACCTCCAGAGAGAGGGAGCTACTGTCAATGTATCCCAAATGAGTGATGGTGAGGACGTCATGTAGGAGAGGTGGGAGTCGGATGGGAGGGTGGGGTGGGCAGGAGGGCTGGTGTTTGTATAGCAGCCAGGCCACGTGGGTTGTTATTGCTGTTGACCCCCTTCCCAATGCCAGGTTCCATCAATGAGAACCTTTGAACAACACACTGCTTCCACTCCCACTAAGCTGCACAGCTCTGCACAGCTATGCACAGCTCTGCACGCGTGCAGTCGCACTGATATTCCATGCATATTTTCATTGGTGTTGGCATGGTTCTGGAAGACCCTGCCACACATGGGCCTCAGAGGTCAGCGCTGCCAGAATGAAAATTAGAACGAACATTAGTGACTGCCTGTAGAACCAGAAACCAAGCTTGCATATGTTTGCCTGTCATAACTCATCTGCCTGGCGAAACCCCTGTGTTAGTACCAGTGGTGGTAGGATGAGGCCCAGCAGTGGGTAGGGATTGTTCCGTTAAAGGCTTCAATTGGTAGGAGTGTGGGAATGCTATCTACAAGCCATCCCACCCTGGATTTTGTCAAGGTGGAAGTAAGGTGGTAATTGGGGTCCCAACCAATCAGCCAACCCCCTGATTAAATGCCCTTCCCCCAAATCCATTACAGGGGATGACATAGCATGAAAACTCGATGAAAAGAGGAGAAATTGGAGGAGACAGTTTGACTCATATCTTACACACAACACTGTCTCCTGCTTAAACAAAAAAAAGAATAGAACTGCAAATGATGGAAATCAGAAACCAAAATGAAAACAGAAACTGCATCATCTGTGGAGAGAAATCAGAGTTAATGTTTTGGGTCGTGAACTGATGGTTGTTAAGAAAAGGTTGGCATTTATACAGAAGGCAGGCTGGGGGGAAGCAGGGGACTAAACAATTAGTGGAAATAGAGATCAAAGAGACAGAAAAATAGCTGGATATACAAAGGAGTGGATAAAGGTCCATCCTATGAATGAATGACTTCTAATGGGGATTATTAATAGCTGACAATGGGTTGTGTATAATAGCAAGACCCCAGTGTGTGGGTGTGGGATAAAGACATGGGGAAAAGAGGTCAAGCCCTATAGTTATTGAACTCGATATTGAATCACATTAAACAGAATCTCTGACACTTCTGTTCATATCTGTCAGCCAGGGCTCTCTGATTGGACCAGGTTAACAGTCCGAATTAGGGAACCTATATTGTATGAGGTCCACCTGGCTGACCTCATTACGATCACTACAGCTACTTGTGACAAGCCCTCCCACTACTAGACTCCAAAGTCCCCACTATAGTATTGCTGGACTCTGTAACACCACCCCCCTTCCTCTATTCTAACAGCCCTGGGAGCCACTCCCCTTGGTTTTGCCAGCAAGAATTGTACAAGAGCTGGCATTATAGTGTGAAAGATAAACAATGTCCATGAGACAGACCAGAGGAATGCTACAAATGCCAAACATAAATTAACTACTTGGGGACTGAGAATTCTGAGCTTTATTTTATTGTTTAATCTCAGGACATTCCATTTTCATCTATAAAACTGTTGTCTCTGAATATCAATGAAATCAGTTAGAAATGAAAACCTTTTTTTTAAGAAATCACCTTGAGAGATTTAGTTCACTCAGTTTTTGGGCAGTGCTCACCCCATGACTGCCTGTTGGCTGCAGGGACATTGGCCGGTTGCATGGTGATTTCTGGGAATGGTTTCACATAGTGGGGCGGTGTATGTTGCTGTCCTGGCTTGAGTTGTATTTCCAGATGGGATCACAGCTGCTTGATTGTGCAATGTCTCAAAGATACATTGAACTTGGTTCTGAACTTGTCCAATGTGAAAGCAGAAAGAGACCACATGCAGCCATTAGACCCATTTCTTGACTGAGTGCCCTGGCTCTATAGCCTGCTGGTCCTTGTGCCAGATTCAACCGCATGTGTCACAAAAACCTAATGACCAAACGCCACCCTCCATTTTTACTGACAGTCTTAACACTACATGTGTTACACCACACTACAGAAATTGACCATTTGGAAGGGCAATGAATGAGCAGAACCTGTTTCTGTATCAGTGACACATTGAAACACATTGCCCACAATTTGTGTGGTAGACATTATAGCCAAATTAATTCAAATTCTCCACAGTTTCTGCTACAAAATCCTTCCCTTTTTTCATATAATAGTTTTTGATAGTTTTGTGTCTGAATATTTATTTTGAGTGTGGATCAGCCAAACAGTGACAGAAGTATACATCATTGACACAATGAACTAAAACAACTCACCATAAGACCGTAAGGAATCGGAACAGGAGTAGGCTGTTTGGCCCTTTGAGTTTACTCTGCCATTCAATGGATCACAGCTGATCCAACATTCTGCATGTCCACTTTCCTGCCCTTTACCTGTAAACCTTGATTCCCCTCCTGCTCAAAGATTCTATCTTAAATGTACACAAGGACTGTGCCACCAACTCTCTGTGAGAAGGAGTTCCAAATAGTCATAATCCACTGAGAAAAGAAATTCCTCCTTGTCTCACTCTTAAATTGTTACCTCATTATTCTGAGACTGTGCCCTTTGATCCTAACTCTCCCAAGAGGGGAAACATCCTCTCAGCATTTACCCTGTCAAGCCCTTTAAGATTCCTGTGTGTTTCGACGAGATCACTTCTCATCATTCTAAACTCCAGTGAGTAAAATCACAATTGATTTAATCTTTGCTCATAAGACAATCCCACAATATCAAGGATCATCCTTCTGAATCTTTTCTGAGCTGCTTCCAATGAAACATCTTTCTTTAATAAAATTCTTTCATAGCACCTTCCAAACCTAATACCTCAAACAACTAGAATGAGAAGGGTAGCAAATACTTAGGAGCACCATTGGTTCCTCTCCAAGCCACACACCATCCAGACATGGAAATTATTTCACTGTGCCTTTACTATCACTGGGTCAAAGTTCTGGAACTTCCATCCAGCACTGTGGTTGCGTCTGTCCCCTCTTATGGAGCGCAGTGGTTAAGAAGGCAGTTCACCGCAATCTTCTCAAGCGGAATTAAGGTTATGAAATAAATGCTGGCTTACCCACCAATACCCACATCAGATTTTCTTTTTAAAAAAACTTTGTGACATACAAATTTGTCAACATCTTTTAAAGCTACCTTGCATGATCAATACATTTAGACTGGATAGTACAGTGGGAGAGTACACAATTGAATTTAATTGATTCTCTGTAAGACTGCAGACATTTCATGTGGAAATTCCCCAACCGTGCTTGCATATAAGTTATTAGTCTGTGCCAAACTATGGACAGACTTCTAGTGTTGATGGAAATTAAATTTGTGGACAGACATAGACTTAGGTAAATGTCAGAAGCACTGAGAAAATCCCTTAAAAAGCATTAGTTTTCAGCAGCATGGAACACAAAATGGAAGACACAACGTTAACAAATTGGTGAGACCGTCTAGATAGAGGTCACAGGCAAAGGCACAGAAATAGAACCGTAAATAAGAAAAATGAGGACAGAAATCATATTGATAATTTCAACAATGTGTAAATGAAGTCCAGAAATGCTCAGGGCATAGTCAATCTGTGTTTCAGCTGCAAATTAAAGTATGACTGCACCATGACTGTCCCGAAACTATTTGAACAGAATATTCAGAGGAAGAATGTGGAGATACAAGTCAAAGAGAGAGCATTGTTTTGATCGCAAGAGGTTTTTGCCAAATGGTGAACGTGCCATTGGTAGAGTCTTTCAGTTGTGCAGTATTGGACAGTGAACACAGTCTACAGTGTGGCAAATATCCTGGCTAAAATGCTACTTAGACACAAAATGAGAATTGGAACAAAGTTAAGGAATTTGAAAGTTCCACCAGTTTCAGATTTGAGGATGTAACACATTAAAGACTTTAAAAAGTGGTCATTTCCTGCAGATTAATCAGAATAAATCACTTTATTAGCATGATTGTAATGTGCAGTAAAACATCACTATAGTTAAGCCTTCAACGATAAAAACACATATGAAACTGCAGATGGAAAATGACAGAGATATTGCCTTGGAAAATTTGTGTTTTATATAAGTTTAGCAGGATACCCTGGACTTCAATGCCTTGATTAATAAAGCACACTGTTTCAGATGCTTAATTAACTGTTTTGTTAACCTCATCTGCCAGTTTCAAAGAATTGTGCACAAGTACTGACAAGAATCTTTTTTTCTTGTAAGCCTTCCAAAGTATTGCCATTTAGCATTTACAGTCTCTTCTCATTATTCTCACCAACATATAGTATCTCATATTTTCCTGCATTAAATTTGTCCGACATCTGTCCAACCATCCCACGAGCCAGTCTACATCCTCTTGAAACCTGGGATGTGCTTCCTCACCATTTACCGTACTCCACATTTTTTATTACCTGTAAATGCCAAAAGTGTTTTAAGTACAAGTCAAATGTTTACAACCCAGCTGCCTCTGCATAATGCTCAAACCCCTTTCCATATTGTCATGTGACCAGAAAGGTATTATAAACATGATTTATAATCCACATGCAATTTTTGTCTTTTAAACGCATGACAGTGAAGAGAAATTCGATAGAATTCTGATCAGATTTTGGTATTGAGGAAAGAAATTCTGATCAGAAATGATCAGATCTTCAAAGTTACAACTCGTTATTATTAAAGCAGATTCACAAAATTGATTGGCAATTTGAATATTATTCATGAATTAAGGTTCAACAGGCTGACAGCAGGGATTGCAGTTGTGATTGCTATATTTATAATTTGATAATCACAATGTATAGATTGCGTTTACTCTCATTTCTCACTCTTCAGCTTGCTAAAGGGTGAGAATATAGCCGCTGTGTGGAGAGGCATGGTAATTAACAAAAACAAAATGGAAGTGAAAACTTTGTGATGGAATTATTGGTTTAATCCAAGGTCTGGATGAAAGATGGTAGTGCAGCGGTAATGTCACTGGACTAATAATCTAGAATAAAAACAAAATGTGGCATCCTCACCCTTTCTCCCCTCTGATAACAGCATAGAAATAATTTTTCTAGTCCTTTCAGTTCTGAAGAAGCCATTTGAATCATTAACCATTTGAAGCATCTCTCTCCACAGATGCTGCCAGAACTGTTAAGTTTATCCAACATTTTCTGTTCTTATTATATATTGAGAAGCCCAGGCTAAAAGCTCAAATTGTACAATAGCAACTAGTGGAATTTAAATTCCATTCTTAAATATGGAATGTAAAGCTGGTCTTAGTAATGATAAGCATGAAATTATCATTGAATTTTGCAAATCCCCATCTAGTTTACTAATGTCTCTTTCAGGAGCCTGTATTTAACTGGTCAGAGTTATATACAACTCTAGATACATAGCAATATAGCTGACTTCACTGCAGTCTAAAATGGCAGAAGCGGGTAATGCAGATGCTGGAGATTAGAGTCAAGATTAGGGTGGTGCTGGAAAAGCACAGCAGGTCAGGCACTATTTGAGGAGCAGGAAAATTGATGTTTCCGGCAAAAGCCCTTCACCAGGAATGAGTCGGTCATCATTGATGGAGATGGAGAGGTCCAGGAAGGGGAGCGAGGTGTCAGAGATGGTCTAGGTGAATTTAAGGTGAGGGTGGAATGTTTTGGTGAAGTTGATAAACTGTTCAACCTCCTCGTGGGAGCACGAGGTGGCGCCAATGTAGTCATCAATGAAGCTGAGGAAAAGGTGTAACTCCAGAAGATGGACTGTTCTACATAGCTGATTATGAGATAGGCATAGCTAGGACCCACACAGGTGCCCATGGCTACCCCTTTCATCTGGAGAAAATAGGAGGATTCGAAGGAGAAATTGTTGGGGGGACCAGTTCAGCCAAACTTGTCGGTGGAAGAGTACTGGTGAGGACATTGGGAGAGGAAGAAATGGAGGGCTTGGAAGTCCTGGTCATGGTGGATGGAGGTGTAGAAGGACTGGATGTCCATAGTGAAGATGAAACATTGGGGGCTGAGGAAACAGAAGTCTTGGAGGAGGTGGAAAGCATGTGTGGTGTCCCAAGCGTATGTGGGGGATAGGACTGTGTCAAGGTAGGTGGAGATGAATTCGGTGGGGCAGGAGCAGGCTGAGACAATGGGTTAGCTGAGTAGTCAGGCTTGTGGATCTTGGGTAGGAAATAGAACTGGGCAGTGCGGGCTTCCCGAACTATGAGGTTGGAAGATGTGGGTGGGAGATCCCCTGAGGTGATGAGTTGTATGTGGTCCGGGAGATTATGGTTTGGTGATGGGAGATGAGGTCATAGTTGAGGGGGCGGTAGGAGGAGATTGGTGTCAATTGGCTCCCAAGAGGACCAATTTCACCACAGAACACATCAAATGGCTTCTTTCTTTAAAGACCGCAATTTCCCCTCCACGTCCCACTCCTCTGCCATCGAACCCCACCCCTCCAACTGCAACAAGGACAGAACCCTGTCCCCTGTCCCCTGGTCCTCACCTTCCACCCCACCAATCTCCGCATAACTCATATCATCCGCCAACATTTCTGCCACCTGCAAACAGACTGCACCACCAGGGATATACTTCCCTCCCCACCCTTATCCACTTTCTGAAAAGACTGTTTCCTCCGTGACTACCTGGTCAGGTCCACGCCACCCAACAACCCACCCTCCCCTCCTGGCGCCTTCCCCTGCCATCACAGGAATTGCAAAACCTGAGCCCACACCTCCCCACTCACCTCCATCCAAGGCCCCAAAGGCGCCCTCCACATCCATCAAGTGATGCCCCTATCCCTTGCAAGAATGAAAGTATGCATACAGTTTATAGAACAGTTCAGCACAGGAGCAAGGTCTTCTGCCCACAATGTCTGTGCTGATCTAGGATGCCATTCTAAATTAATCTCATCCACCTGAACATAGAGAATAGAGGGATTGCACTATCTATTCATGTATCTTTTCCATGTGTCTGTTTAAATGCCTCTTAAACATTATTGCATTTGCTTCTATCATTCCTCTGCAGTGCTGTCCAGGCAACTAGTACCCTTGGTGAGAAAAACTTGCCTCAGGTATCTCCTTTACATTTTCTCCTCTCATTTTAAACCTATGCTCACAAGTATTTGACATTTCCACCCTTGGGAATAGACTCAACTATCCACCCTATCTATGCCTCTCATAATTTTATCTTCTCTTAATTTAAGGGACTGAATAACCTGCTAATGTTCCCATGACATTCCTATGATCCTAAAGCATCCATCTTAGGCAGTGTTTGAAATTCCACTTCACTTTCTGCCTGAAACGTCCCACCGTCTTTTCTGTCTCTCACTTTCTTTGTAATCTTTTTGGTATGTTGCTTCCTTTTTTTGTTTTTGGTACATTTCTCATTTGAATATCTTTAGCTTTTATTTCTTTAGTTGGCCTTCCATATTTGGAATCTGTTTACTCCTGCTCCGGTTCCTGGTTCTGCTTAATTCTCACGGCTCTTTATCACTTAGTTCTTTTTGCTTTACATCCTGTCTTCTCCTAATTTCACCACAGCTTCACTTCAAGATCCCCAATTTCTGATATTTTCAGTTCATCTTCCATTCCTTTTTTTAAAAATTTTCTGGGTTTCTTCACATTTCCTCTCATGTTACGACTCGAACATTCCAGAGAGATGGTTTTGAACCATGGGCAAAAGAACCTCACTATTGATTTCAAGTGAAATGAATTGTTGCAACAATAGCACAGTCTAATTACTTAATTCAAACAAACACTTTAATGAGCCAACAGTTGGCTGAATATAAGGCCAACATTGCAAGCCACTGCAGGATTAGAACACACACAGGTTCCAAATGAAATAGTTCGAATTTTCACTGACAAGAACATTGCTGCAAAACCACTTGGACAGTGGAGTCTTCCCAGTCCTCAGGAGCTGTGAGTGAAGGTTGGATCGGGAGCCAACTTGAAAATGAGGACATTGGATTGGCGTCCAATGTGCTTCTACCTCCAAGCAAGCTTGCCAAAGTGAGTTATGAATGGAAACAGATACCTACCTAGCAGTGACAAGTTGCTTTCGATGATCAATTAAGAAGCTAATGAGAGGAACGAGAAGGACTCCATTGAGATTCCAAAAAGGCACACTAGTAAAACTGGCGAATGAAACATACTAGTCCAGCTTGTTTTGCATACTTAACAATGGAGCTGCAGTATGGCCATTTCCAAGTATTGCTACTTTTTTTTACCTCTGGGATTTTCCCACTGATGGAGAAC
>NC_057712.1:46681521-46711146 GCF_004010195.1 Chiloscyllium plagiosum
TGGGTGAAGGGGTGGAAGAGGAAAGCAGGAGATTGGCTGACATTGAGGGGTGCCATTGGAGCCATGCATCAATAATATGGCTATGATTTAAATGATTCCACTGGAAAAGCGTTCCCTCCAATCCCAGCTGCTGCTTGATTCAGCCCCTGTCAGCTATGAATGTTGAGAAGGCTTTCGAGGACATCTCCAGGTTGAGCAGTATTCACCACCACTGGTAAGGCTTCCAGCTGTCTATAGCTACAAACCAACTGGTTGGGCCCACAGCCTTGGGGCTAGCCCACCAAGCTTAATTGGATAGAGCTGTGGGGGCTCAGTAACTGGTTTTGGTAAGATTGTGCAAGTGGAATGGATTGTGAGACCCACGGTTATTCTTGTGGTGTTCAATTGTTCCATGTTTGGTTTTGACAGTCTGCTATTGATGCTCAGTGTACTTGATGGGTTAAGCCTGGGTGTGACTCAATAAACACAGCTAGAAAACTATGTTGCCTGGACTGCTGTGCTCTTCCAGCACCACTAATCCAGAATCTGGTTTCCAGCATCTGCAGTCATTGTTTTTACCTAGAAAACTAACTGTTCAAAGCATGAGATAATTGAAAGCATAAATAAATTCTTGCCACTTACATACATCTCCAAGGTAAACATACACCAGTTTCCGATGGGAGAATGTTTTCACAGGTGATATGATTTCTTCTTGAGGGGCTCTATAAGAATTAGATTGAGTAATCAGTGTGTGGGATAGCAAAGGTGGAGGAATGAGACAAAAACAGTGTAAGGAGAAACAGATGACCAAGCATCATTGGTAATCATCATTCAAAATTGCATAAATTATGGAATGATCCTCTAATCAAGAAAGGAGCAAGGAGAAAAACAAAAGAAATACTCATCCATTGACTTTACAGCAGTAGTAGACAATGCGAATAATGGATGCTTCGATAAAAATGATCTGACTTGGCACAATCAGCATGGACTTGCAAATGGAAGATCATGTTGAACAAATATTTTGAAGTTTTGTTTTCCTCCAAGTTACTAACAAATTGATGAAGGGGCGTTGTAGTACTTAATATGTTTGGATTTTCAGATAATAACATGCCCCACAGGAGATTGGTTAGCAAGATTAAAGCACATAGGTCAGAAACTACATACTGGCATAGACTAGGCAATTATATAACAACAGAAAACAAAGAGTGGGAATAAATAAGACACTACTATGTTGACAGAATATGACTACTGAGATATTGCAAGGATCAGTGTTATGACACAGGATAAGCCCTCCTGCTTAATTTAACCAGCAACACAGAAAAGATTTATCCCGTGCAGTAATCTGTGAAAATTCAAGAGGCCAAAAATTATTTAAAATGAAAATTAACAACTTTATTTCTTAAAGTATAACAGAGAATAATTAACTCATAACTGTTTACATCTCCTTTCTCTAACCTATCTTTGCCTTCCCTTCTATAATACTAGTCCAATAAAACTCGCACTTAAGAGTTACAGGAAAATTCAAAATTTAAAAACCAGCCAGTGGTGGAATCATCTTTATCTTTGCCAGTAGATTGGCTCTCCAGATCAGTATTGCAAACTGTTCTCTGGACAGGTACCTCTCAGAGAGTTCTGACTAACAGTCTACATCTGTTGGTCTGGTGGCAGGTCTCCCCCCAACTGTTCAATTTTCTCCAGTCTTATACCCCAAAGCATCGGCTTTTAAGATTGTCAATATACTCAATTCAAACTTGATTGGAATTTGGTATTTTTTCAAGGTATAATTTAAATTGATTAGCCTAATTCGAATCTGTTTTGTCATTTCCAGGCAACCAGCTACCCCAGTAGCTGGAGCACATATTACATTATGTCTAATTGAGAACACTTGGTGCTGTCATTGCTAGCTTTTACTCTCTTAAAGATACAGTACAACCACAGTTTCATAACAATCAATATGTGGACATCACCTCTTCACAGCATATGCAAGTGATTTGGAGGTGGGAACCAAATGTAACATTACTAAAATTGTGCCTGATACAAAGGTCAGTGGAAATGTGTGTTGTGAGTAAGATGTAAGAAAGGTTTGGACAGATTTAGTGATCGGAACATGGAAAATAATGTGGAAAAATGTGATGTTATCCACTTTGGTAGGAGGAACAAATGTGCAGAATATTTCTTAAGTGGTGAGAGGTTGGAAAATGTAAATCTAATAAGAGACTTGGGTGTGATAAATCACTGAAGGCTAACACTGAAGTATAACAAATTATTACGAAGGCTCATGGAATGTTTGCCTTTCTTGAAAGAGGATTGGAGTACAAAAGTAATAACATCTTGCTTCAATTGTATAGGATTTTGGTTAGACTTCTCCTGGAGTAATATGCACAGTTTTGCTCTTCTTAGCTTTGGTAGGTTTTATTACCATAAAAAAGTGAAATGAAGGTTCACCAGACTTGTTGCTAGGAAGATCAGACTGACCTATGAAGATAGTTAGGGCAAACTGGGCCTGTACTCTCGAGAGTTTCAAAGAATGAGAGTTAATCTCATTGAAAACTACAAAATACTTCAAAGAAAGAGGACAGACACAGGCCAACAGCTTCTCCTGAGTGAGGAGTCTAGAACGAGGGAACACAATTTAAAATTATAGGCTTTGCTATTTAGAACCACAGTGAGATTTGTTTTAACTTAGATAGCGGGGTATCATTTGAATTCTCTACCTCAGACAGCAGAAAGTTCATTGTTTGAGTATATTTAAATTAAGATCTGATTATCAGTGGTTTAAAGGGTTAATGGGGATAAAGTGAGTAAAAGGCATTGCCTTTTACAGAGGCTGGTATCCTAACACCAAGTTGCCCTTTATTTACACACGGAGAGTACTTGACACTGATCCAGCTCCCTCAGAGTTAGCTCTCAGAGTGAACAGAATGTTTGACATGCCTGTTCTTATCTGTCAGGCCAGAGCTATCCAATTGGACCAGATTAACAGCCCCAATCAGGGAACTCGTATTCTCTGAGGTCCACTTGGTTGGCCTCATTACAATCACGATATCCCTCCCCATCTGAGTACCTTCAAAGTTTGGACTACACTTTCTGCCAGACCATTAGATGATGGATAGTATGGAGCTATTCTTATATATCGAGTATCATTTTATTTCTTGAATACTCAAATTCTTACTGGTATTCAAATCGCTGAGTAAAACCAATAGCGTGTCAGAAGTAGAGGAGGCTTGGGGTTGTAGTATTCTTTAACTCAATCCATATAGGTTTTAGAATCTGGCGCCTCAGGGAACATTAGGTTCTTAATCACTGAAAATGCTATAGGTTCATATATATTCGGAGAATTCCTCATTGCTTTTCATCTGCCCCCAGTGCCATTTGCCCAGAAAAACTAACACATACTTTCCATATACAGGTTCAGTCTTTGATGGCAGGATCAAATGATTCAAGCTCCCCAAATAGCAGCATGATGTCAGAAATGCATTGCTCAACTCAAAGATCACCATTGCAAGCAAATTTCTTCTGGAGTGTGCTTTTTTCTTGTTGGCAGTAAAATAACTCCACAGAGGCCGATATCCTGTCACCAAGTCACTCTTCTTTGATGTGTTGCGAGTCCTTGACACTGATCCAGCTTCCTTAGAGTCAGCTGTCAGAGTAAAAATAATGTCTGATTCCTGTTTTTTTCTAATATAGTTGTTTTTTTACTACTGTTTATTCTTTTTTAGGATGTCTGATCCTCCTGTTCTTTTTTTTTGTTTCTTTATTTTTCTTTTTTTTCCAGCACCCATGTTGTGTGTGTACTAATGCAAGGCACAGTGAAAGACACAAGGTGCACAAATCTTTATTCAATTTCCACCACCAGGAAGAAAAGAAACACCCAAGTAGCCAATAACAAGCAGTGCCCTTCTCAGAGTGAACAGGATGTTTGACATGCCTGTCAAAGGGCAATGCTGTGTGATCAAAGAGTGAAGGGGAAGGCAGGGATTAAATCAAAATAGAGTTGGAGGGGGAAAAATGCACTCCACTCCCTGCGGTGCCCACCTCTCCATGAACAATTCCAGGGTGTCGGTGGACACCGCATGCTCCTTCTCCAGAGACACCCAGGCTCTAAAGTAACCGCGGAAAAAGGGCAGTCCTATCGACCCCCTCCATGGCCCGTTGCCTGGACCTGTTTATGGCCAGTTTGGCCAGGTCCAGGAGCAGATGCACGAGGAGGTCTGACGCCTGTTTTTTTTCCATTACCCCCACACTACCACCTAACTGCAGTAGTGCTTATTTTTTTCCCTAGCACCCATGTTGTGTGTGTGCAGGTGTGAGACACAGTGAGAGACACAAGGTGCACGAATCTTTATTCAAATTTCCACCACCAGGAAGAAAGGAAACACCCGAGTGGCCAGTGACAAGCAATGCTCTTCACAAAGGGCAATGCTGTGTGATCAAAGAGTGAAGGAGAGGGTAGGGACTAAATCAAAATAGAGTTGGAGGGGAAAATAATGCACTCCACTCCCTGCGGCGCCCACCTCTCCCTGAACAACTCCAGGGTGTTGGTGGACACCGCGTACTCCTTCTCCAGAGACACCCGGCTCTAACATAACCGTGGAAGAGGGGCAGGCAGTCGGCCCTAACGACCCCCTCCACGGCCCGCTGCCTGGACTGGTTTATGGCCAGTTTGGCCAGGCCCAGGAGCAGACCCACGAGGAGGTCTGACTCCTGTTATTTTTTTGTCAGCTAGCATTCCTTAATTGGATCAGATTAACAGTCCTAATCAAGGAATTCATATTCCATGACGTCCACCTGGCTCACCTCATTACAATCACTACACGTGTGTGATCAACCATGCTCATCTTAAATGGCCAAGTAAGTACAATGGACTGAGTGGCCTACCCTTGTTGTTATAGAAGTGGCATGATATGCAGTGCGATGAGAAGATAATTATGGAGACACAACAAGAATATGAGAAAGAATCACATCTAATTGGACATTGAGATCACATGCCTGATCTGTATGTGTAATGTGACTTGTTATTTGTGTACCCTCAAGCCAGATTACAATGCAAGCAAGTTCCTCAAGCGTAACACAGGAGTGTTCAATTGTATGCTGATCAGAAGCCAACAATAATTCATTACCTTGATTCTTCATTCTAAATAACCCCAAATTTAAATTATAATTGGACATACTCTCTGGCTGCCACAAGAGAAATCGTCAGAAGGCATTAAAATCAATAATTAAATGAACAAAAGTTACTCTTTGTGTCTCTTGAAGCAAATAACAACCAAATACAAATAAGACAGTAATTTAGCACAAAACAACTGTATCAACACTCTGCCAGTGAATTGGCACAAAGTTTAGATCACAATATAATTAATGATTCTTCCATCATCTCAGAAAATAAGCAGGCGCAAACTTTAAATATCATTTCTTAACAATGTATTTGCTCAAATACACCAGTTGTAAATCTGCCTGCAGGGTATCGTCATATACAGGCAGAAACATGCTGCAACCTCTGTGCAATCCATTTCACAAATAAATTGTAATAGTTCATTCCTAGGCAATTGCCCATCTTATTGGGAGTGCTTGGTTTCTGTTGTTTTGGACATTGACTTTGAAAGCAATGTCTGAATGACTTGTCATATCAAAGGAAGATGGCATTGACTTGAACTTTAGTACAAAATTTTATTACAAACAAAAATACCAATTTCTCTCAGTGCTGCACAGGCAAAGTCCTCCCCTCTCCTAACCGGGCCTTGAACCTCAGGAACAAATAACATTTGATTTACCAGGGACTACTCAAGCAGCTCATGCTTTTGAGGGGCATGATAGGAAGCAATCAGAGCTGAAACTTTATTGCTGGAACAGCACAGCAGGCCAGGCAGCATCCAGGGAACAGAAGATTCGACGTTTCGGGCACATGCCCTTCTTCCAGCTTTGATCTCCAGCATCTGCAGACCTCACTTTCTCCAGGAAGCAATCAGAGCCAGGCGTGTCAGTTTTGTATGCCAAAAAACATGGAATGAGGGCCAATCTGGAACCTTGTTCCCATCGTCTATAAAATGAAAGGTATCATGAGAAGAGAACAAAAAAGTCAATGAGAAAGGCTAGGTGAGCACACACAGTGGTGGGGCAATAATAGACAGAGAACAGTGATTGTAATGGACAGAAAAGTCAGGAGACATAAAGACAGAGAGGGTTATCCAGAGGCATGATAAAAGGAGTAAGGGGACAGGGAGGACAATGTTTTTAAGGGAATCACTTATCTCGAAATATTAAATAAATAACCCAATAGTTCCTACTGTTTTACAAAATGATAAACATGAAATAATTTACAGTATCATTCATATTAAACACTCTATAAACTTCAAATTAAATTGACTATCCTTTATTTAATACTTTCTAAAATTATAGCTTTTAATATCATTTACCATACAAGTAATATAATTTATTTTGTCAGATGAATTATATTTCCATAATGTTCTAGTTTGAATCCAAACATCATAACAAACTAATTTCAGATATAATTTCATCTAATTTCTCAATAAGTTGATTTCAAGCAATTCCCATTTCTGTTTCCAAATGCAATCTCATTTACTTAGTTAGTTGGCCTGGGCCTTGTGTGGAACAGCTAACATTGTCAGGTTTCTGCTCTGCTCAATATTTTCCCTGCCTCAGCACCATTTCACATTTCTTACTAGGGTTTCCAAGCCCAGCTTTCCCTGAAATGGCGGGGCACAGTTTCCAATTGAGTGTACCAGAAGGAATGCAGTAGTCTCAGAGGGAATTGGGATACTTTCCATTGCCAGGCCCTTCCCCATCACTCTTTTTTACAGTACTAGCTGATATAAGAGAAGTTTGAAGCTTCTGTATAGGTATTAGTCAATGGGTAAGTGAAGGGACATCAGTGAATGGGTCAATTGGCAGAGCAGAATCAGATAAGTGACTGTGATGCATGAGGTGGAACGCAGGTAAAAGTGTGTAGGGTGGCAGCTAAGGATGCATGTAAAGTGGTACATGGGTGAGTGAGTAGTTGTTAGGATCTTGCTGGGTCTGGTGGTTATAAAGCCTGTAGGAGTAGTCAGGTTGCTTAGGAGAGTAGTGTGGTCCAGAGGTGGACTCAAGTGGATAGTGTTTGATTGGAGACGTAGTTGGGTCAGGCTGAATGGGGCCAATGGGCAGGCAAGACTTTGGGGTAGTCAAATGGATGGATGGGTATGTGGATGCATGAAGACTTGTCAGAGGTCAGGAGAGTGGTCCAAAGCTTTGAGGGAATAGTTGAAACATCAGTGGGAGTGATTGCGGCTGTAGTTACCAATGACTTTCCTGTCTAACATTTCCTGAGTAACTATTCAGATAAGAATACAAGAACCCTCTAAAGTTTCTGCCTCGGGTTTAGAGTTGAAGGCTTTTGCAAAAGGTCTCAGGGAATAGGATAACTGACCATTGGGAATTCAAGCTTCCTAGGCAATTCTCAGAGTTTAGAGCATCTTGTGTCTTTGCAGAGACTAGGTAAATTTTCCCTACATTTTATTGATATTTACAAAAAAAAATTAATACTGGAAAAAAACATCAGAAGCCATCAGAATCAAGCATCCTCTGTTGCACCAGTTTACCCTCCTGCTGATAAAGCATATGGTGCTAAGTACTAGATTGCAATGTTATTTGGGTGATGATTTTAGGACCTGCCCATACCAAAGCGTGACAAGCTGGACAGCATGGAGATTTCTGCTGCCTTTTTATTGGCAGGACTCCAGCAAGTCATACTGCTGGTTAAATTCCTGCAAAAAGAGGGCTTTAATAGCAAGAGGCGAGCATATGTACCAGCTCAATTCTCACAATTAAATTGAAAACTGTACTGAATATCTGAAGGTTGCAAATCACTCTTATTTTTGGTCTGGGAATGTGACCATTGCTGACAAGGATAACATCTATTCCCATCCCTAATTGCTCTTGATAAGGAGAAGAATAGTAAATGCATAGGAATACCACCACCTGCAAGTTCCTCTCCAAGACACTTACCACCCTGACTTGGAAATATATTGCCGTTCCTTCACTGTCACTGGAACAAAACACACTGCCTAACAGCAATGAATATCTTTATATCCCAAAGACAGAAAGAATTCAAAAGGATAGTTCATCGCTACCTATTCAAAGAAAACTGGAATGGTCAATAAATGTTGACCCAGCCAGTGATGTACTATATCCCATAAAATGAATGTAGCCACCTCTTGAAACACTGCAGGCCATGTACTTGCAGGTTAACTGAGTGGCCTGGAGTAGCACTTGCAGATTATGATATTCCCAAGCAGCTGTTGCCTTTGTCTTTCTCAGTGGTTGAAGTTACAAATTTGAAAGGTGCTGTTGAATGAGATTTGGCAATTTGCTGCAGTGCATCTTGTAAATGGTACACACTGCTCCCGTTGTGAGGGGAGTAAATATTTAAGGTGTTGAATGAGATGCCAATCAAGTGGATGACTTTGTCCTTGATAGTGTTGAGCTCCTTGAGTGTTGTAGAAATTGCATCTATCCACTCAAGTTGAGAAAATTCCATCACACTCCTGATTTTTGCCTTGTATTTAGTGGACATGTTTACAAATACAGAACAGTATGGTGGGTTTACATGTGGTGAGACATGAACCCAAGATCACAGTTGAGGCCATCTTCATGGGTATGAAACTTGATTACCAGTTTCTTCTAGGCGACTTTATCTTGTTGGGGGTGGGAGTGTGGTGCTGGAAAAGCACAGCAGGTCAGGCTGCATCAGAGGAGCAGGAGAATCGACGTTTCAGCCATAAGCCCTTCATCAGGACATTAGGTACCTGATGAAGGGCTTATGGCCAAAACATCGATTCTCCTGCTCCTTGGATGCTGCCTGACCTGCTATGCTTTTCCAGGACTACACTCTCGACTCTGATCTCCAGCATTTGCAGTCTTCACTTTCTCCAACTTTATATTGTTGCATATCTCGAAGGCACCCTCGGAGGACACTTACCTGAAGATCTGAGGCTGATAACCTTGACCACTGAAGTGTTCCTGGACTGGGAGGCAACATTCCTGACTGGCAATTATTGCATGGTGTCCATTTATTTATTCATTGCCATAGCAACTCCATGATCTCACCAATATGCCATGCCTCAGGACATCCTTGTCTGCAGCATATGAGATAGACAACATTGGCTGAGTCACATGAGTATCTGCTGTGCAAGTGATAGGTGATGTATCCATGTTGATAATCTGACATATCTTGCACAGGTTGCCGTGGCAGGGTTGTGTGGTGTTGTGGCCGATGTTGACCTGAAGACTGAGTAGTTTGCTGTGAATGATGGTCTGTTTAAGGTTTGGCAGTTACTTGAAGTCGACAAGTAGAAGTGTAAGAATGACCTTGGCAAGTTGTTTGTCGCCATCAATGACATGTTGAAGGCTGCGAAGAACATGACATGGTCTCTCCACTCCAGGGGTGTACTGGATAACAAAGGGTATTCTATTGGTCATGCCCCAGTATAATACTCTGGACAGTTCACTATACCCTATGTAGTACACTGTAAAGTTCACTGTACCATGTTCTGTACACTATACAGTTCACTGCACAGTATGCTATATAGGTCATAGTGCTTTATATAGTAGTCCCAACAGTTCCCAGCGTCCTGTTCATCATACTATGAATAGTAGATTGTACGATCATAATACTCTGTTTAGTGCACTGTATAAAAAGTACATAGTGGAGTAGCCTGTACAGTTCATTGTATAATATAGAGTACTGTTTACATAACACAGCACCCTGTATTGTACTCTGTTCAATTCATTACACTGCAGAGTTCACAGAATCCTGTACATTAAACAGTACTGGTCTTGCCATCTGCTTAGAATGTTTTGCAGTTTCTCGTGCCCTTCATGATACTGTGTGCCATTCATAGTATCTTGGATATTACATTGTATATTTCACAATACACAGTGTAATGTCCTGTGCATTTCACAGTACCCTATATAATACACTGTATATTTCACTGTGCCCAGTATAGTATGCTATACAGTTCACTGTACTCGGTACAGTCTGCTGTACAGGTCATATAGTAGTACGTGTAGTAGTCCCAACAGTTCGCAGTCTCCTATAGAGTGCACCATACTATGAATAGTAGATTGAAAGAACACAGAACCCTGTATAGTACACTGGACAGATCTAAGTACACAGTGGAGTAGCCTGTACAGTTCATTTTACAATATAGAGCATGGAGGATCAAACAAAAATCTCCAATATTCAAAATATTGGACAAGACCCTGGACTTCCCAATATCTAAAATAGTGATCAAAACTCCAGACTTTTCAAAACTTTTAAAGGGAAAGGGGACAACTGGATTGAGTTTTGTGGGAAATACACAAACCCAAACCTCAGAGCAGAGATTATTGTCCAGAACTATTGCTCAGCTTAGAATTCCAATTTACACCTCTTCCCTAATGGGACAATCAACTGGAACCAACAAACGCGAGCCCAAGATAGCTTTAATACCTTGGGCTTCACAGCACAGGCAGCAAGGGGCCTACAGAGAAACTGGATATTCAACCTCAATCGAAATCCATTCACACATACTCTAACATCAGAAGAAAAACACCTGAGCACAATAGAAATCACAAATTTGGCATGGAGATAAGGAACCCACAGTCAGTATAGTCGGTCATGAGGATCGTTGCCAATAGAATCACTACCAAGATCTACCAGACACAGGTCTGTTATGAACCAAGAGAACCAGCAGCAACCGACCATGACCCACAGAACTGAAACCAACAACTCTGAGAAACAGATTCAACCAACCCTACAAAGTCCTCAGACACAACCTGAGACAAAAACTGGACCCGCAAAACCAACAGAAAATGAAGAAAACCAGGTACTCACCTGATCGACCAATATGCACCTTACCACATCAGCAGTCTGAACCCAAACTGAAAAACTGCAGTCTTTGGTCTTTATCTAGGCTCCATTTACAGCAAGAGGGAACAGCCAGGCATACTTCAAATCCATGTTTCTCAGTGGTGAGCTTAAAATTCCCAAGACCCCAAAGTTCCAACCTAGCTCGCAGGGAGCTGAAGTCAAATGGTGACAGTGCATTGGAACTTCAAGAGTAGGAATTCTGACACAAGAGTTTGAAATTGAACACTGTTGTTTCCTCTGTGCGTCCGTAGGATAATGTTTTAATAGTGTTAATCTAGTTAATAGTGTATTAAACAACAACTATTCTCCTGTGTAATTAATTATGTCAATTTCCTTTTTTATTGAATTGTCTATTTTTATTGTGTATATATATTAGCTTATGTATTTTAAATAAACAGAGATTCTTTTACTCTGAAACAACTGTATACTGCTCTTCATTTCACATTGCCTTAATAAGTCCAGTATCCAGAATCAGGAATCTGGGAATGATTCAAAACACTTACTGATCAGAAAATAACTGATTGCAAGCCAGAACCATACAGCACTCTGTTCAGTGCACAGTCTCCTTTAAAGTAATCTGTACGGTTAACAGTACCCTAGATAGTACTCTTTACAAATCACAGCACCATGTATAGTACTCTGTTCAATTCACGACATTGTACTGTTCTCAAGAAACATCCCATACCTATCTCATTGTCTTCACAGCTGAGTCGCACCAATCCAGGCAACATCTTGGTGAATCTCCCCTAAACCCTCTCAAATGCAATCACTTCCTTCCTATTATGTGACAATCAGAACTACACACAATATTCCAGCTGTGACCTCAATATCATTATATACAGTTCCATCACATTGGACATTGGTCTTGTATTTAATTCCTTGGTTAATAATTTTTTTTAAATGTAATCCCTACAGTCTGGAAAAGGGCCCTTAAACCCAGAAGTCCACACCGGCCCTCTGAAGAATAACCCACCCAGATCCATTCCCGCTACCCTATATTTACCCCTGACTACTGCACCTAACCTACACATTCCTGAAGATTACAGGAAATTTAGCATAGTCAATTTACCTAACTTGCACATCTTTGGACTGTGGGAGGAAACCAGAGGACCAGGAGGAAACCTACAGAAACACGGAGAATATGCAAACTCCACACAGACAGTCGCCCGAGGCTAGAATTGAACCCCAGTCCCTGGCACTGAGGCAGCAGTGCTAACTGCTGTACCACCATGCTGCCATAAAGACAAGTATTTACCTTTTCAACCACCTCATCTACATGTTCTGCTGCCTTCAAGGATCTATTGACATGCACACCAACGTCTCTTTGAACCTGTGTACTTACAAAGGTTTTACCATTGAACATGGATTCCCGTACATTGCTATTCCTCCCAAATGCTTCACCTCACACTTTTCAGGATTAACTTCTATTTGTCATTGTTCTGCTCATCTGACAAGCCTGCTAATATCATCCTGTTGTCTAAGGATTTCCTCCTCACTATTTACAGCACCACCAATGATCATGTCATCTGCAAACTTACTGATTATACCTTCTACATTCATGTCTAGATCATTAATTTACACAACAAATAACAAGGAACCCAGCACTGAAACATGTGGCTAACCATTGGTTACTGGCTTCCAGTCACAAAAAAACCCTTTGAACCATTACCCTTTGTTTTCTGCCACAAAGCTAACTTTGATTTCAATTTGCCAATTTCCCATGGATCCCATGGCATCTTAGTGACTTAAACAATTTTCTATGCACAAACTTATCAAAAGCCTTACCAAAGTCCATATAAACCTTACCTACAAATCCAGTCTTCTCCTCAAATAATTCTATCAAATTTGTAGAGTATGGTATACCAGTCACTGCCGATGATGTAGTTTAAATTCACTGGTGAGGAAACTTCCAGAAACAATTATGTGGGACAGAATTAATTGCTCTGTGGATAAATTTAGGGTGCTTAGTAATGGCCAGCATGAATTCCCAAAGTGAAGGTCCTGTTTAACTGACTTGTTGTACATTTTGAAGAAGTAACAGAGAGGTTTCATAATGGTGAATCTATTGTAAATAAATTTACAAAAGGAATTCAATATATTGCCACATAACAGAGGTGAGAGAAATGTTATAGCTGATGTAATACAATACCATATGCTACAAAACTGGCTGAATAATAGGAAACAGAGACTCATGATTGGTATTTTTCAAGCTGATTGATGGTTTTCTGATGTACTACTTAAGGATTATTATTGGGATTCTGTTCTAAATTTTGATGTGAAGGGAAATTCAAAGTTTTCTAAATGGTACGAAACTTGGGAGGATTGGTAACTGATGATGTTCAATGCAGAGAAATATGGTTTTATAGGAAGAACATAGAGAGACAATGTAAAATAAAGAATACAATGCTGAAATGGATGCAGAAATAAAGGAATCTGCATGTACTTGTCATGAGAAGTGACAGAATAGATAGCGAGATCTGTTAACAAAATTGACTGTATCCTGGGCTTTAAAATAGGTGCAGTTAATGCAACAGAAGGCAAAATGTGCTGAACTTGTATAAGATACTTACTAGACATCAATTGCATCCAATTCTGGGTGCCACAGTAAAGGGAGAATATCAATGAATTGTAGATCATGCAGAAGTAGTTTACAAGATGGTTACAGGGATGACAATCTTCAGATGTAGGTCACATGGCACCCAGTTATAGTCCAATAGGTTTATTTGAAGCTATCCAACTTTTGGAATGCTGCCCCTTCATCACCTAACAAAGGGGCTGCCCTCCAAAAGCTTGTGTGATTTCAAATAAACTTGTTGGACTATGACCTGGTGTCATGTGACTTCTGATTTTGTCCACCTCACACCAACACCAGCACCTCCATATCAAATCTTCAATTTTGAGGAAAGATTGGAGAAGTTGGGACTGTTTTCCTTAGAGAGTAGAGTTCTAAGACAAGATTTTATTGAGCTTTTCAACATCCTCAGAGGTCTGGATAGAGTAGCTAGGGAAAACTGTTACAACTCATTAAAGGAGCAAAATGAGACACCACAGATTTGAAACTATTTTCAAAAGAAGTAAGCCAACATGCAAAAAAAAATGTTCACACAGCAAGTAGTTAGGGTATCAGATACCATGGCTGGAAATGTAGTGGAGGAAAATTCATTTGAGGCATTTAAGAAGGAATTGAATGATTACTCAAATGGAAATAATGCGCAGGATACAGGGATTAAGCGGGAGATTGCCATAGAGATCTAAACACAGAAAAAGGCCCTTTGGCCAAACACATCTGAGTCAGTCAAAAATAGCTACCTAACTATTCCAATCTTATTTCTAAGCACTTAGCATTGCAAGTGCACATTTAAACACTCTGAATTGTTACAAAGGTTTCTGCCTCTACCATCCTTACAAGGCAGTGAATTCCAGATTCCCACCATCTCCTGGATGAAAAGGTTTTTCTTCACATCTCTGCTAAACCTTCTGCTCCCCCATCTTAAATCTGTAATCCCTCATCTTTGATTGTTACCTCAAGAGGAAAAGTTTCTTCCTGTCTACACTATCTGTGCCTCTCATAATTTTATACATCTCAATCATGTCCCTGTCAATCTTTCCTTCACAAAGAAAAATAACCCCAGTTTGTCCAATCCGTCTTTGTAGCTAATGCTCCAGCCCAGGTAACATCCTAGTAAATCTCTTCAGTGCTATCACATCCCTCTTATAATGTGGATTCCAAAGCTGCCGAGGGCGGCACGGTGGCACAGTGGTTAGCACTGCTGCCTCACAGCGCCAGAGACCCGGGTTCAATTCCCGCCTCAGGCGACTGACTGTGTGGAGTTTGCATGTTCTCCCTGTGTCTACGTGGGTTTCCTCCGGGTGCTCCGGTTTCCTCCCACAGTCCAAAGATGTGCAGGTAAGGTGAATTGGCCATGCTAAATTACCCGTAGTGTTAGGTAAGGGGTAAATGTAGGGGTATGGGTGGGTTGCGCTTCGGCGGGTCGGTGTGGACTTGTTGGGCCGAAGGGCCTGTTTCCACACTGTAATGTAATCTAATCAAAAAAATCTAATACTCTCGCTGGTTCATAACTTTCATTTAGAGAGCTACTACAGACACATTGGGCCAAATGACCTCTGAATGTACCTTAACACTTCTGTAATGCAATATAATACTTTGTGTATCTCACAGTACTCTTTAGGCACAGAAGTAATGTCACTATACTAGAAGTTTGGAACCCGAGACTAATGTTCTAGGCACGTGATAAATGGTGACATTTACATTTCAACAAAATCTAGAATAGAAAAGCTAGCCTTATGGTGACCAAGTTGCCACTGATTGTGGTGAAAAGTCCTCAAGTTCACTCATGCCCTTATGGAAGAAAGAATGCTATCTTCACCCAGTCCAGCATATCTGTGATTCCAGGCCCAGAACAATGAGATTGACCCTTAACTGACTTCTGGGCTAGAGAAGTTCAGCAACATCCATAATCCCATGAACAAATTACAAATAGAATGTTCTGCATAGTACCCTGTGCAAAACCCTAGATCGTACTCAGTATAGCACATACTACTGAATGTTACAAGTGTACTTGCTACTAAGGTACAGCTAAAGTAGATTCATGTCAGTTGCTGACTTTGAAAATATCCCTGTCAGAAATTAAATATATCAACATCATCTGAAACTTAATTTACTCCATGGCCGATCAGCTTCACAGACTGATTGCTGGTCCTCACCCAGTGAGCTTCTGTTGCTTTTCAGCACAATGATTTAATAATTGTAGCAATTATTAGCAAGAAGCAGGAAAATTGATAGCAAAAATAAAACAGGAGCTTAAAAAATTCAAACTGATTTGAGCTTCACCTTTATACTCACTGTGACACACACACAAATATTCACCATCATGTTGCTGCAGTTTCCATGGATACAGACATGTGGCTTATACTGTCCAATCACCTCAGAACAATTATCACCTGTGTAAAACATTAAAATTAAGAGTTAATTATAATCCATCACTAGTTTTACCCCACTGGCAGCAATGTTAACCTCTAGGCCTTTTATAGTAAAAAGAGCTAATTACAATAAATGTCAGAAAGCATAGTTAAATGCCAACTCTAATTTCTGAGCCATTTATTTAATAATCAGTGACAGACTAAACCTAAATGATAAAATAAGAGCTAATTATTACCATTGTCACTTCTGTCTCAGTTAACTTGTGCATTGTTGATGGAACAATTCATAAACAGCTAATAGGTGTGAATGTGACACACCTGACAAATCTGCGGAATTTTGATTGTAAAGTCAGACAATTTCCTGGAATTCTAAGAAAATGAACTCCCTCCTATCTTGCTGTAGTTTGTTTTAAAATGGTGCACGTTTCAACATTAGTTCAACTTTGTGACAGGCTCTTGAACATTGGAAAAGTACTTGACAGATTTACAAAGTCAGAAGTCACATGACATCAGATTACAGTCCAACAGGTTTATTTGATAGCAGAAGCTTTTGAAGCCCTGCCCCTTCACATGGTGAAATAGGCCACTCAGCTACTCAAGCCTAGTCTGCTGTTCAATAATATCATGGCTGATTTTATTGTGGCTTCAGCCCCACTTACCTTCCTGCCCTCAATACATTTCTCTTTTGTTAGTCTAGAAGTGATGACCTCTACCTTCAAATGCTGAAACCATGCACTGTAAAGAGGAACAACTCCAGTCAGTCCAGGAATACCTTCACAGTCATTCAATGGGCTGTTCTAATTACAGTTCATGGGGATGTATCCAGCTAGTCACTTGGTCCTACCAAAGCTCAGGGACTCATGTCCTTGCAGTACACAGATTAGAGCCAGTTAGTTGGACAGATTAAGTGCAAACAATTCAGGAATTATATGGAGATCAGTTGGGGTGCTCCTGAGGTATGAGCCTGGGGTGGTTGGCCATGCTTAGTCAGGATTATTCTGCCCAGTCAGTCCAGGAGAAGTATGGCTATGTTCACTCTGGTGGAGCCTGGGTTTTTAGAATCATAGGCTGAACCGGGGTCTTTCCATGACACCCTGGGAAAAGCAAACAGATCAAGTCTGGGGAAGTGCTTCATTTACTGAATGGCTGATCACAATGATCACTGTGACAAGGTGCAATTTTAAATAATGGTGTGAGCTCATGGTTAGACGGAGGGGACTGGGAGCCCTCTCGGTGTGGTGGGGACGGTTCGGGTAACTCTGGTCTCTGAATGGGAAGAATAGAGGGAACTAGGGGTAAAATGGTAATAGTAATGTAGAGGGGCTCACTGAGACTAGGAAGAAGAAAGCTGAAGGATCAAGGTGGCAACATCAAATGAAACATGAAAAATGGATGGATATTCGTAGGTCACATGAGAAGCTGCAAGATACTCAACTCAACACAAAACTGTATTCTCACCATGCTGGATTAAAAGACAACCATGCAATGTCTTCACAAAATGGCTAGAAACACATGCAACGTGGAAGTTATATGTTTATTCTACAGTGGCAGAGTTTGCAACTTTCTTTGTTGAGGCCTTAAGCAATTCTACACATCTGCCTTCAATCATTACTTCATTTAGCTCCTTAATTGTCACAAAATGCAGATATCAAATTCAAGCGATCATCAAAATTACATTGCGCACTCTGAGTGCTCCTCAGCAAGTGTTAGTCGTAGACTTATTGAGATCTATAGCACATAAAAGGCCCATCAGCCCATCATGTACATACTGATCAAAAACAACTATCCAAATGTTTTAATTTCATTTTTCAACACTTGGCTCGTAGTCTTGTATGTCTTATCATCACAAGTGCATATTTAAATACTTCTTCAATATTATGAGGGTTTCTGCTTCTATCACCTTTACAAGCAGTGAGTTCCACTTGCCCACCATCCACTGGGTGATATTTTTTTTCAAACACATCCTCTAATCCTTCCGCCCCTTGCCTTAAATCTATGGCCCCTGGTCTATCAAGGGGAAACATTTCCTCCTGTCTACATTATAAATGCCTGTCGTGATCTTATACATTTTTATCAAGTCCCCTCTCAATCTCATCTGCTTTAAGGAAAACAATAACAGTCTGTCCAACATAAAGACAGAGGTTGATAGAAAAGCTCAACAAGTCTGGCAGCATCGGTGAAGACTCATCAAAGTTAACATTTCGGGACCGGTGACCCTTTCTCAAAATAGCCTGTCCAACCTTTCTTCAAAAGACCATAAAAATAAGAAAAGGATCATGACTGATCTGGCATTCCTCACGTCCATTTTCCTGTTGTTTCCCCATAAGCTTTCTTTCCCCTATTGGTCAAGGAATCTCTCTTTCTCAGCCTTAGACATTCACACAAACTTTGCTCCACAGGTCTTTCTGGCAAGTAGTTCCAAAGACTCTTAAGCATCAGAGAAGAAATTCCTCCTCATCTCAGTTTTAATTTCACACCCCTTTATTCTGAGACTTTGCCCTCTTGATCTTTGAGTATCCCATGAGGGGAAACATCCTCTCAGGATATACTCTGTTAAGCCCATTAAGAATTCTATATGATATCATTGGATTGTTTCTCATTCTTCTAAGCTCCATTTAGTAATATCTGTTTAGCCTTTGCTCGTAAGACAATCTCTGCATACCAAGGATCATCCGAGCAAACATTCTCTGAACTGCCTTCAATGAAGTGATATCTTTCCTTAAATAAGGGGACCAAAACTTCCCATAGTACTCCAGATGTGGTCTCACTAGCATCTTGTACAGTTGCAGTAAGACTTTCCCACTCTCAAGCTCCAACCCCCTTGAAATTAGGGCCAAAATGTCATTAACCTGCTAGCTTTCTAAGTCCCTTTAGTTTGCAGATTTCTGCAATTAATCTCCATTTAAATAACACACTGTTTTTTAGTTCTCACTTCCAAAATGAACCACTTTACATTTTCCCAAATTATACTCCATTTGCCAAATTCTTGCCCACTTACCTAACCTACCAATATCTCTCTGAATACTTCTTGCATGCCTCTCATAACCTGCCTTTTGTGACCTACTCTTTTGTGAGGTATCTTGTTCAATGCCTTAGATGTCCATATGCAACATATCTACTGGTTCTCCTCAATCCACTCTGGTTGAAACTTCATTGAAAAACCCTAATCAATTAGTCAGATCTGAAACTTTTCAGCCCAGGTAACATCCTAAGAAATCTCCTTGACACATTATCCATAGCACTATCATGTCCCTCTTGTAATGTGGTTTCTAAAACTGTGCAGAATACTCTACTTATTAGGGTATTTATACAGTTCTAGCACAACTTCCTTCCTCTTAAACCCTATACTTCAGCTAATAAAAGTGAATGCTTCATATATGCCTTCCTAACTAGCTTACCCAAATGTAACTGATACCTTAAGGGATGGTGTACATTCACACCAAAGTTCTTCTGAATCTTAGCGCATTCCAAAGGATCCAAGTGCATCATCTCACATTTGTCCAGATTATATTCCATTTGCCACTGACCAACCTATCTTTATCCCCCTCTAATCTAAGGATAAAGTTATCTCTCACTATTTACCCCTGCACCAATTTTTGTATCATAGGAAGTCTGAGGTGCACTACTGTATGGACTTTTGATAACAAAGACAACCTTGAGCCCTGCTTATATCTTTACTCAGGCTGCCTGGTTCTGGAGAGTGGTCTATTTTCATGATGAACTGAGAAGAGGACTGACCCTCTCAAACTCACTGTCTTCAGCAGCACCTCAAGATCTTTCTCAGTAAAGTGGGGAGCAAGCTTATAAGCTAACTTTTATGCCGTCCGGTTAGGGTTTAGAAGTGAGCAACAACATAAGAGGTACTTCCTGGCTTGTAGCCTCTGAAATGTTATCCGGCTGGGTATTAAATATGGTGCTAGAACCTCAGAATCTAGAAGGTCTCAACATTGGCCAATATTTCCATTTCACTCACCATGCGATTCACCATCCCATTAGGAGAACTACTCAGATGAGAAGTGCATGATTGGATGAGATAGCTAATGGTAAAAAAGATGCCAAAAAACTTGTTCACTACCAGTCTTTAGCTTCATATACAAAAATCTTAACCATAAAGACTTACTTGAAATGTGCTTTCAGAAATAAAATAAGATAGATTTGGTACATCACAAGCTATCATTCTAAAGCATGGTCTGCCACTTATTTAGATCACAGCTGCTTATGTCTTAATGTCATCTACTTTTTTGTTTCCTTAACTCTTGATATTCTTGCCTAATAAAAATCTATTGAATTCTATTTTGGAAGTTTTTAATTGATAACCATCCTCAATATTATTTTCAAGGGAATGGTTCACATTTCCACTATCCTTTGCATGAAAAATTGTTGTCTCACATTAGTCCTGAATGGCCTAGTTTCATTGATGTCCGCTATTCTAAACTCCCTTCCTCCCATCAGCTTCTCACCTTCCTCTAACTACAGAAATAAAAATTTATCTCTTCCATTAAATCCTTTAATTATTGTCAAAACTCAAGTAGATTATTTTTTAATGATGTATATCATTCACATATGGACAGAATAATCTCTTTTGACCAACACAGGAACTGATAAATGTTCTCTCCAAAGGTCACTGGTGCAGATACTCCACCAAGGATCTGCTGAGGGGCCCCATGCTGTCCACACTAGTCAGTTGAAAGGAAAATTCTAGAAGTATTCAAAATCAAACAGATGGCACTCAGCTTTGCGACAGGTGGCTGGTGACATTTACAAGTCTGAATCAATTAAGTATTTAAGTTAAGAAACAGCAGATGAATTTTGACAGGATTGAATGCAGTTGTAAAGATGAAACATGTAAATTTTGTATATGAACAAGTATCCAATATCAAACATCTGAGTTTTTTTGTTAAGAAGAGATTTTTCTGTCCAGTTATTAATCATTCCCTTGATTTCATGTTCTTATCAATGCAGCTATTATGATAAAGAATGAGTAATTTAATATTAAATTTTAAATCACAAAAATCTATGGATGACAGCAGATTGATAATATTGTGCACAGTGCATCTTTCAAAACTACTTTGAGGGGTTGTTGGTGAGCATTTGGAAATTATTGGGAAGGATGTTTCTGCAAACTGGAACTCAGTGGAGTAAATATCTTTCCAGAGTAGAACTTGTGTTACAGGTGAAAGGGAATTCAAATGTTCAAAAAATGCTGACATTGCACAACATAATTACTGATTTCAGCTCATGGCATAATCCTTTAGGTATGAAGGCAATCTCATGTTGCTTGGTGTGCTTGGTTCAATGAGAATAGAATCCTTCTGCCCAGGAAACAAATACCTATCAGCTAACCAGAAGCAGACAGCATTCCCCTTATCCTTGATGTCATATCACATCGTGCTATCACTTCTTAGAATCTCAGAATTATTATAATGCAGAAAGAGGCCATTCAGCCCATCATTTATGCCTGAACCAGTTCTAGTGCCGAAGGCCTATTACCTGTCTTTCCACCATATCTCTGCACTTCTATTTCTAGTGCAAATAATCATCCAATGCCCAGTTGAACCTGCCTCCATCACATTTCCAGGCACTGAATTCTGTACCCGGGCTATTCATTGTGTAAAAAGACTTTTTGCCACTTCACGTTTGCTTTGTTAGCATATCATTTTAAAGCCATACACTCTTGTTCTTTTCTCTTAACAGCAGGCAAACTTCTCGTATCTACTCTGTCATCTACCCATGATTTTGAAAACCTCTGTTAAATTTCCTCCCAGTTTTCTTCTCTCCAAGAAAAACAGTTTCAATTTGTTTAACCAATTCTCATAGCCAAGGTTCCTGACCCATGGAACCATTCCTGTAAATCTCTCTCCAATATATTCCTATAATGTGATATCTACAACTACGTACCCCTCATTGCTCACAATCCCCACAAATGCCATTATTTTTAATTTGTTCATAGAATTCTGTTTAAGTGTTCTCATGTAGTTAAAAGGTATAGATTTAAAGAAAAGCTCAATGAGTCTCACCCACATTATGAGACACTGCAGTATTGAGGAACTCTGGGCCCTTGACCATCATCCTGTTGGGGCTCTGCAGGTCAGTTCTTGCATGGGAGTTCTCAGGATTAGTAAGTGAATGCTTTGCTTAAATAACACTCTAAAGTGCTATTCTTCCACAGATGCATTCTTCCACAGATGCATTTTGCAGCCCTTGACCAGCTGTGAGATTACCTGCTTATCATAAACATGCTAACAATGTAGCATTCCTTTAGCACTGCACAACAATACCAGCCTAAGATATATGCACCCCAGAGTCAGATTTGAATCCACCTTCTTCAGTGTCAATGGCAAAAGTGTTATCCAGTAAGGCAGCTCCAACAGCTCTAACCAGCCTGACATCTTTTGATAAAAGCAGATAATGCTGTGTTGAAAATCATTGTAACAGTGCACCTTTATGTAATTGACCTGATCAATTTTGACATGTTTGTAAATTCTGTGAACACCCGGTATTGGGTTTGTTGCTGAAACAGATGGTGGTTTTAGTATTTCAGCTTGTACAAGTCTTAACTAATCACCATTGATCACAGGCAAGTGCTTACCATGTGTTCTGTAGCAGATAACATAAAATTAGCATTGTCGACAGTTTGTCAGGAGCTGGCTTTATCAATTACATTCAGTGATGCCTGCAGATGAATAGAATTCCCAGACACTCAACATTGGATTGTTTTATTGGTACTTAGTCAAATACACAAATAACAGGGAAAGATTAAACTACGAGCATCCAAAGATGACTTGCATGTGCCAGAAAGTTAGTAGAACTGCATAGAAATGGACAGTGAACATAGAACACTTTTTATTCTTTCATAGGATGTGGGCATCACAGACAAAGCCAGAATTTGAAACCTGTCCCAAACTCTCTTCAAATGGAATGATGTGCTCGGCCAGTTCACAGGACAGTTACAAGTGAACCATTTATATAGGCCAGACCATGCTAAGGATGGCAGATCTCCTTCCCTAAGGGAGATTTCTGAACCAGATGGGTTTTTCACTGCTCAACATTACTGAGCCTATCTTCCAATTGGAGATCTGTTTTGTAAATTAAACATAAACCTCACCAGCTTGCATGTCCCCAAGGCATTAGTCTAGATTACCAGTCCCCTGATATTATCACTTCACCACCATCTCATACATGGGTAAATGCCTGGATACAGATGTTGCCTCTAGCCAAATGCGGTACATTCCCATTGATCCTGTACACTTTGGTGTGTCCTACAACCCAAGGTCTTTATATTTGACTTGCCATGATTCTGACAGTGCCAGTTGGGTGAGGTATAGCTTTCTACTTTCATAACTCTGATATGTTTTTGAATGCATTTGTGGACAGATGGTTTGTAGGAGACAACATTCTGTGATTAAGGTAATAAAGTGAGGGCTGTAGTGCTGTACCTGCCAAAAGAAAAAGCGCAATGTGGGTTTCATTCACTAAGGAAAATGAAGAAGGGCCTTTATCTTTACAATTCTGAGAGATTTTGATAGATAGGATAATGAGACAAGGTTTCAACTTATGGGAAAGAATACAGCCAGAGGCCATCAATAAGAAAAGAGTTCCCTGAAAATTCAAAAGGAATTCTGAAGAAATTTACAAATGTACAAATTAGAAACAGGACTAGACCATTGAGCCACTCTAGTGTTGAGAGTGTGGTTCTGGAAAAGCACAACAGGTCAGGCAATATCTGAGGAGCATGAGAATCGATGTTTCGGGCAAAAGCCTCATTCCTGATGAATCTCCTTGTCCTCAGATGCTGCCTGACCTGCTGTGCTTTTCCAGCACCACACTCTCGACTCTGAGCTCCAGCATCTGCAGTCCTCACTTTTGTCTCATTGAGCCACTCTACTCTTCTCCCCCATTCAATAAGATAAAGGCTTATCCGTTCATGTTTGGAATTCCACAAATCCACTCATTGTCAATAACCTTTGATTCCCCTGCCTATTCAGAATCCATCCACCTCCATCTTAAAACCATCTATTGATATCACCTACACTACCTTCTGAGGCAGTGAGTTGCAAAGTTGCACAACCTTATGAGAGAAAAAAAAACCCTCATCTCTTTCCTAAAAGGATGTCCCCTCATTTTAAAACTGTGCCCCCGAGTTCTCGAGTAATTCTCAAGATGTTACAACATTTCCACATCTACCGTGTCCAGACAGTTCAAGATGTTATTCACTCAATCAAATCATCTCTCTATCTTCTAAACTCTAAGTGAAAGTGACAAGAACCCAACATGTCCAAACTTTCCTCACAAAACAACCACTTACTCTATGTAATAATTCAATAAACCTCCTCTGAACCTCTTCCAATGCATTTACATTCTTCTTAAAATAAAGAGACTAAAACAGCGTACAGTATTGGAGATGTGGTCTCACCCATGCACAGTATAATTGAAGCATGACATCATTTTTATGTGCAAGTTCTCCTGTAACAAACACAGAATTCTATTAGCCTTTAATCACTTGCTGTACATGTTTAGTATTTTGTGACTCATGCACTTGAACACCTAAAACCTTCCATGCCTCAGAATTTTGCAGTTGTTGACCATTTAAATTATACACTGTTTTTTCATTTTTCCTGCAAAAGTGAACAACTTCAATTTTTCTCACATTATAACAAAACACTTTCCTATTGTTTTTGTGCCATCTGCAAATTTAGCCACCATGCAATTGATCTTCTCACTTAAGTCACGAATATACATAGTGAAAGGTTGAGGATAAAGCAGAGGATCATGCAGGACCCTACTTATTAAATCCCAGATTGTTATAATCTAAAAAATGCATACTTTATATTTTCTGCCAGCCGGCCAATTTTCTATCCACATGAGCATGTTATTCCCTATACCATAAACTCTGATTTGGCATAGTAATCTATTATGTGGCACCTTGTTAATCAATTTCTGGAAATCCAAGTATAGTATATTGATGGGCTCTTCTTTATCCACAGCACAAGAACTCTAATAATTTTCCCATGATTTCTCTTCACAAAACCATGCTAAATCTTCCTAATTTCCTTGAATCTTCCTAAGTGTCCAGCTATATCGTTCCAAATGATCGATTCTAACACCTTCCCCACAATAGACAGCAATCTAACTGGTCTGTAGTTTCCTCTATACTTGCCTTCCTCTCATCTTGAAGAGGGGTTATCTTTGCTACATACTAGTGAATGGAACATTTCTAGAAGCTAATGAATTTTGGAGAATTAACACCAAACGTCTACTATGTCATGAGTCACCTCTTTTAATATACTAGGATGATTTCCAGCAGGACTCCCAGACTTCCCAACCCTCAGCTCCATCATTTTGCACAGTACCAACACCCCTGTGATTACAATTTCACCAAGTTCCTTTCTTCCTTCAACTTACTCATTTACATCAATTACAAGTACTTTTTTCTGCATTCAATATGGCAAAGAGACAGATAAAATACTTATTCATTACATCTGCCATTTACTTATTATCTACTATTACAAGGTAGTAGTAGATAGAAAGTATTCAGCCTGCAGCTTCGCAACCAGTGACGTTCTGCAGGGCTATTCTGGGACCTCTGCTGTTTGCAATTTTTATAAATGGCTAGGATGAAGAAGTAGAAGGGTGGGTTGGTAAGTTTGCCAATGACACAATGGTTGGTGGAGTGGTGGACAGTGTGGATAGGTGTTGTAGGTTGCAACAGGACATTAACAGAATGCAGAACTGGGCTGATAAATGGCAGATGGAGTTCAACCTGGAAAAATGTGAAGTGATTCATTTTGGAAGGTCAAATTTGAATGCAGAATACAGGGTTAAAGGCAGCATTCTTGCCAGTGTGGAGGAACAGAGGGATCTGGGGTCCATGACGATAGATCCCTCAAATTTGCCACCCAAGTTGATAGGGTTGTCAAGAAGACATATGGTGTGTTGGTTTTCATTAGCAGGAGAATTGAGTTTAAGAGCCATGAGGTTATGCTGCAGCTCATCAAGCCCTGGTTAGATCATACTTGGAATACTGTGTTCAGTTCTGATCGTCTCATTATAGGAAGGATGAGAAAGTTTGAGAGATGGTGCAGTGGAGATTTACCAGGATGCTGCCTGGACTGGAGGGCATGCATTGAGAAGAAAGGTTGAGGGAGCTAAGGCTTTTTTCATTGGAAGTAAGAAGGGTGAGAGGTGACTTGATAGAGGTGTACAAGATGATGAAAAGCATAGATAGAGTGAATTGTCAGAGAATTTTTCCCAGGGCAAAAATGATTATTGCAAGGGGCATAATTTTAAGGTGATTGGATAGATGGGTGGTTTGGGGAGATGTCAGAAGTAGTTTCTTTACACAGAAAGCGGTGGGTGTGTGGAATGCACTGCCAGAGGTGGTAGCAGAATCAGATACATTAGAGACATTTAAGTGATTCTTGGATAGACACATGGTTGATAATAAAATGAAGGGTACGTCAGTTAGTTTGATCTTAGGGTAGGATAAAAGATTGGCACAACATCAAGAGTTGAAGTGCCTGCATTGTGCTATATTATTCTATGTTCTATGCTCTATTAGCCAATTAGCTCCACATGTTAACCACAGAAAATAGTCCTGCCCTTAGAGTTTTTCTTTCTAGTAACAATATCTTTATTCTCAATATTTTGAAATATCCTTTTAAATATTTGTGACTGATCTCTGTCAATGTATCCTAATCTCAGATTCCTAATAAACTTCCTCACCCAAAGAGTAATAAGAATGTGGAACTTGCAAGCACAGAGAGTAGTGAGGTAAATAGCAAAGATGCATTTAAGGAGAGGCTAGATAAACATAAGGAAGAAGAAAATCAAACACAGACAATGCTCAAGAAACTCAGCAGTTCTGGCAGCATCTGTGAATACAGAAACAAAGGTAACACTGAGTCCATTGATGACTCACTTTCAAAACTGAAAGGTGTTGTACTTTTCACAGAGGCAGACAATGAGCAGGAAAGCAGATCACGTCGAGACCCAATGCAAAAGATAAAAGGGGTTGTTAGTGGTGATGAAAGAGAAAAAGAGATGTAAAAAATGTGCAAATTGAGTTGAGAATGTGAGAAGGTTAGTCCTCTGCACTAAGTGCAAAGTAAACAAGATGTATAACAGATGAGACTATGTGGGGAAGGGTGGTGTGCAGTGGGTGAGAATATAAGAAAATGGAGAACAGATGTAATGCAGTCAGTTGGAGTCATAGATCTGTACAGCACGGAAACAGACCCTTCAGTCCAACTCGGCCATACCGACCAATATCCCAGCCCAACGCACGGTGGCTCAGTGGATAGCACTGCTGCCTCACAGCACGAGGGTCCCAAGTTCGATTCCAGCCTCAGGCGACTATCCGTGTGGAGTTTGCACATTCTCCCCATTTCTGTGTGGGTTTCCTCCAGGTGCTCCAGTTTCCTCCCACAGTCCAAAGACGTGCAGATCAGGTGAATGGCCATGGTAAATTGCCCATAGTGTTCGGTGCATTAGTCAGAGGGAAATGGTCTGGGTGGGTTACTCTTGGGAGGGTCGGTGTGGAATGGCTGGGCCAAAGGGCCTGTTCCCACACTGTAGGGAATCTAATCTAATTCCCACCTGCCAGCACCCATCTCACGTCCCTCCAAACTCTTCCTATTCATATACCGATCCAGACGCTTTTTAAATGTTGCAATTGTACTCGGCTCCACCACTTCCTCTGGCAGCTCATTCCATACACGTACCACCCTCTGCATGAAAAAGTGGCCCTTAGGTTTCTTTTATATCTTTCCCCTCTCACCCTAAACCCATGCCCTGGAGTTCTGGACTCACCCACCCCAAGGAAGAGACTTTGTCTATTTTTCCTATCCATGCCCCTCATGATTTTATATTTCATGAACAGCCCCAGCCTATTCAACCTCTCCCTATAGCTCAAATCCTCCAACCTTGGCAACATCCTTGTAAATCTTTTCTGAACCCTTTAAGTTTCACAACATCCTTCTGATAGGAAGGAGACCAGAATTTCACGCAATATTCCAAAAGTGGCCTAACCAATGTCCTGTACAGCCACAACATGACCTCCCAGCTCCTGTACTCAATACTCTGACCAGTAAAGGAAAGCATACCGAGTGCCTTCTTCACTATCCTATCTACCTGCAACTCCATTTTCAAGGAGCTAAGATTCTGCACTGTAAGGTCTCTTTGTTCAGCAGCACTCCCTTGGACCTTACCATTAAGTGTACAAGTCCTGCTAAGATTTGCTTTTCCAAAATACATCACCTTGCATTTATCTAAATTCTCAGCCCACTGGCCCATTTGATCAAGATCCCATTGTAATCTGAGGTAACCTTCTTGGCTGTCCACTACACCTTCAATTTTGGTGTCATCTGCAAACTTACCATCTATACCTCTTATGCTCACATCCAAATCATTAATATAAATGATGTAAAGTAGTGGACTCAGTACCGATCCTTGTGGCACTCCACTGGTCACAGGCCTCCAGTCTGAAAAACAACCCTTGACTATCACCCTCTGTCTTCTACTTTTGAGCCAGTTCTGTATCCAAATGGCTAGTGGTCCCTGTATACCTTGAGATCTAACCTTGCTAGCCAGTCTCCCATGGGGAACCTTGTTGAACACCTTACTGAAGTCCATGCAGATCACGTCCACTACTCTGCCCTCATCAATCCTCTTTGTTACTTTACCGAAAACCTTAATCAAGTTTGTGAGACATGATTTCCCACGCACAAAGCCATATTGACTATCCCTAATCAGTCCTTGCCTTTCTAAATACATGGACATCCTGTCTCTCAGGATATCTCTGAGCAGATAGGGGAAGCCATAAATAAATACTTTGCTTCAGTTTTCTCGAAGGAAAGGGACCTTGTTGTAAATGAGAACTTTGAGGAGCTGGAAAATACAGGCTTGACCAGATCAAGATTGATGAAGTTGATGTGATGGAAACTTTGGCAAACATTAAGATTGATAAGTCCCCAGGGCAAGACCAGATTTATCCTAGGCTGCTCCGGGAAGCGAGAAAGGAGGTTGCCAAGCCGCTAGCAAAGATCTTTGCCTCCTCACTCTCCACAGGAGTCCTACCAGAGGATTGGAAGGAGGCAAATGTTGTTCCTCTTTTCAAGAAGGGTAATAGGGAAATCCCTGGCAATTACAGACCAGTCAGTCTTATGTCTGTGGTCAGCAAAGTTTTGGAAATAATTCTGAGGGAAAGGATTTATGACTATTGGGCAAAGCATAGTGTGGCTTTGTGAGGGGCAGGAGAAAGTGAGGTCTGCAGATGCTGGAGATCAAAGTTGAAACTTTATTGCTGGAACAGAACAGCAGGTCAGGCAGCATCCAGGGAACAGGAGATTCGACGTTTCGGGCACAGGCCCTTCCTGAAGAAGGGCCTGTGCCCGAAATGTCGAATCTCCTGTTCCCTGGATGCTGCCTGACCTGCTGTGCTGTTCCAGCAATAAAGTTTCAACTTTGTGAGGGGCAGGTCATGCCTCACAAACCTTATTGAGTTCTTCGAGCAGGTGACAAGGCAGGTTGATGAAGGTCAAGCAGTGGATGTGGTGTATATGGATTTCAACAAGGCATTTGATGAGGTTCCCCACGGTAGGCTCATTCATAAAGTCAGGAAGTATGGGGTACAGGGAGATTTGGCTATCTGGATTCAGAAGTGGCTGGTTAATAGAAGGCAGAGAGTGGTTGTAGATGGAAAGTATTCTGCCTGGAGGTCAGTGTTGAGTGGGGTCCTGCAGGGCTCTGTTCTTGGGCCTCTGCTCTTTGTAGTTTTTATAAATGACTTGGATGGGGAG
>NC_057712.1:46711266-46732024 GCF_004010195.1 Chiloscyllium plagiosum
TGCTGCCTGACCTGCTGTGCTGTTCCAGCAATAAAGTTTCAACTTTGATCTCCAGCATCTGCAGACTCACTTTCTCCTCGAAGGTTTAGGGGTGGGTCAGTAAATTTGCAGATGACACAAAGGTTGGAGGTGCCATTGATAGTATCGAGTGCTATTGCAGGCTGCAGTGTGACATAGACAGGATGCAGAGCTGGGCTGAGAAATGACAGATGGAGTTCAACCTGGATAAATGCGAAGTGATGCATTTTGGAAGGTCAAACTCGAATGCTGAATATAGGATTAAAGACAGGATTCTTGGCAGTGTGAAAGAACAGAGGGATCTGGGTGTGCAAGTACATAGATCCCTCAAAGTTGCCACCCAAGTGGATAGGGTTGTTAAGAGAGCATACGGTGTTTTGGCTTTCATTAACAGGGGGATCGAGTTTAAGAGCCGCGAGGTTTTGCTACAGCTCTACAAGTCCCTGATGAGACCACACTTGGAATATTGTGTCTAGTTCTGGTCGCCCTACTATAGGAAACATACTGAGGCTTTGGAGAAGGTGCAAAGAAGGTTTACCAGGATGCTGCCTGGACTGGAGGTTTTGCCTTATGAAGAAAAGTTGAAAAAGCTTGGACTTTTCTCTCTGGAGAGAAGGAGAAAGAGAGACCTGATTGAGGTATACAAGATAATGCGAGGAATAGATAGAGTCAATAGCCAGAGACATTTCCCCAGGGCAGGATTGATGGGTACTAGGGGTCATAGTTTTAGGATATTAGGGGAAAGGTATAGAGGGGATGTCAGAGGTAGGTTCTTTACACAGAGTTGTGAATGCATGGAAAGCATTGCCAGCGGTAGTGGTGGAAGCAGAGTCATTAGGGACGTTGAAGCAACTGCTGGACATGCACATGGATCGCAGTGAGTTGAGGGGTGTGTAGGTTAAGTTACTATATTTTACATTAGGATTAAACCTTGGCACAACATCATGGGCCAAAGGGCCTGTTCTGTGCTGTACTTTTCTATGTTCTATTCCCTCCAACAACTTGCCTACCACCGACATCAGGCTCACCGGTCTATAGTTCCCTGGCTTGTCCTTACCACCCTTCTTAAACAGTGGCACCACAATATTGAGATCTTGAAGCTGTTTGTTTCAGCATTTTCTGTGTTTCTTTTGGATTCCCAGCATCTGTGGTATTTTGCTTTCATCAAAAGAAGAAAATCATTTATTACGCTGATATTTATGGGTGAGGAAAGATGAGAGGATATGCAAGTGCATCACAACTTTGGACAGATTGTACTGTTTGGCCTGGACTCTTGCTACATATTCTATATGATAATTTGTGCTAATTTGAGTACATTTTTGAGGCCCTCTGGCACTATATGCCCTCTGGCAGATAGACTAGCTTTTCCACTTAGTTCCCAGGCCAATTTTCCTTTTTAAACTCCCTTCACCATTGTTGCCTCAGTAGTTAATTATTTTCATTGACGTTTACAGAAACTTGTCATGTGCAAATTAGGTGCTGTGATTGCCAGCAAATAAAGGTTAGTCACCATGTTTAAATAACTCATTTTAAACGAAGTGCTTTGATGTGTCGTAGAGAGAAGATAGCTTTGAATCAGTTCTATTTCCTTAAAGTGCTGTTGCTGTGTAATGATTCTTGGGCACTGAGAGATAAGTGCTACTTTCACAGGTACATTGACAATCTGCTGCACAGTTGACACATCTTTTCTGTGGAGGTCGCCTATTCACTAGTTCCCTCTTTTTTACAGGAGTCAGATAGTTCACCTGTTTTAAACTACTATTGACTGTCTAGTGTTATGCTTGATTTGACAGTTTTGTTCTTTTGTTCATTGCTTTGCACCTATAGTTTTGTCTTGTTTGAGCTTGCAGTGAAATCAAACTTCAGAATCATATGTACAAAGATAGCTACTAATTGATGCAACAAGGAAATCAAGAGAAACCTGCAGAGTGTGGTGAGAAAGTGTGGAGCTCACCACCACAGGGAGTGATTCAGGCATTTCATGATAAGGTGAAGCTAAATAAGTACATAGGAGTCAGGAATAGAAGTTCATGCTGATAGGATGAGATGGAAGAGCAGGGAAGGTAGCTCATTTAGAATATAAATATCAGCATCAGCCAGCTGGATTAAATGGCTTACAATTGTGTTCCAATTTCTTTGCAATCTCAAATATCTTGTCTAAAAATAGTTTCATTGTCCAATAGGACAATGGCTGTCTTTCTATGCGTAGATATGCACTAACATGAAGGAAAAAAATAAACTTATACCTGAAGTCTTCATATATCCTTTTGCTTTCCAGCGCTCAACATTTTTGTCATGCCCTTTGACTTAGTTTCCACATCACCCGCTTGATAGCTCAGGCAATTGCGGATCACCGACATTGCTCTCGGATCAAGTTTGCTTCAGCAGATTTGGAAACTGAGTTCAGTAAATCTTGTTGTTAGCTGTGGCCTGATGCCAAACAAAAAAGATCCATAAAAACAAGCAGTTTGTTGTACAAAACCAATTGTTTCAGGAATATCATACAAGGAAAGTGTGCATTACTATTATCCCTTTCGCCTACATATTAATCTGATACTGAGGCAACTACATATGTTAAATTCCCGATGAAAGTCAGCAACTCAAGACAGAAACTCCTCTCTTCCCTCTCAGATCCACCGAATACCCGACTTTCTATATTTCAAGTTGTTAATTTAGGTTTCTAGCTTTTTGAATTTGCATTTTTTCAATATCCTTGGGACAACCAGATGGACAATAAAAATGCCACACCAGAATTCCTCACCACATTCCCAAGAGTGTATTTTTTTTTGTTTTAAATATTTGAAGGTGTGACTTATTGACTTGATTTTGCAGCAAATGTTAACTGTGGAATTTAAAGAATGCTTCTCTCTTATTAACCATTAGAAGGTTTTCCTGCAGCCAAACATAACCATTAACAGCAACATTCTAGCAAAATTTCATTAAACTGTGAAAGTAACAGTCTAGCAGAGACTACTGCAGGCTATTACGATCCCCATGGTAAATCACAGTGACTGGCTGATTAATAGACTATAAGACAAGCTCAAATCAACCAAGAAAAGTTGAGCAAAAAAGGTTATCTTGCAGATAACAAATAAAGGGTAGAATGAAATGGGTTTCTATAGTCTGCTTTCAGATATTAACATATAATTGCCATGAGTATAGAACACAATAATTGTAATTTGTTATTCTTAAAATCATCTCTTTCCATCTCCATAAATCCTCCAATTACATCCCTGCCTCAACTCAACTACCATTGAAGCCCTCATCCAGGCTCTTTTTGCTTCCAGACTTGATTACTCCAATGTTCCCTTGACCAGCTTCTCACCTTACATCCTCTGTAAACTGGAAGTGTGTTCCATTTAGGCAATTGAGACGGCATTTGATTATTATTGAAATAGACTGAATAATTATGTAAGGATTTGCAGAAAAGTAGGAAAATAACATTAAATTACAATGCACATTAGGAGAGCTGGTGCAGACATGATAGATGTCACGGAGACTGAACTAACCATACAGACAAACACAAAATGGAGAACCACGCGTCCGTGACATGTGGTGAAAGTTTTGTGAAGTTATCACAATCACTCCTCCCAACTGACCTGTTGCTCAATTTACTGCCTGTCTCAATTTATATTTATCACAAAGACCTCTGACACCATTTGTTTTATGTAGAAACAGAGTAACTATTCATTACTAATGAAAAGTACTTTATAAAATTCTAGGAATGGTAATGATACAAACTCTTAAAACCATTAACTAACTACCTTGATGATTACCCCAAAATCTCTTTGCCCACCAAACAGCACTTAATCCTGATAGACAGGACAAAAGGTTGGTAGTGGAGATTAGGACAGAGAGAGATACAGAATGATGGAAAGCCACATGGCTGGACTCAGAATGTTTGAATCTCAGGCTAATAGGCCTGACCTCTGAAAGTGTTAAACCTGTCTGAGGAGGTCTACGACAGTTTGGTGATGAAGATAGGTTAGTTGCTTCTTCTGGGCAGTCTCCTTGCGATATCCCATGAATTGGACACACTCAATACAAGTCTTGGTCTTCCAGTTTGAACTTCACCGCTGCAGTCACAGTTTCCTGTTCTTTGCTTTAAGCACTCTCCCATGGTTCTCTACCAAGCAAGCACTTATGCTGTGTCTCCTCTCTGGGAGGGATTCTTTCATGGACCTCACTGCTCAAGCTCTAGCCATCGTCTCTCCTCTTAGGGCTGTAGGGTTTGCCTTTACAACTCCCCCCATCATTTTTCTCTTCAGATTGTTACTTCTTTTCCTGGCCATTTTTCCACCTTTTAGTATCAAACTATATCTTAGTTTTGGTTGTGTTTCTGCAGCGTGTAGGGGTGACCGATTGGCAGTCAATCCCAATTCCTGCTGTCTCCAAGGTTAATTCCTGGGGAGGAGGGACTGAATCACAAACTTCATACAGAATTCCAATCTTTTCTGATAAAACTAAAATATAATAAAAGCTAGTTATAGAAGGAAACATTTGGGAGAACGGATAAGGGTGTATTGAAAACAGCCTCCTGTGTGGTAACAATTCTGTGATTTTATAAACTGAAAGCTCTTGTTATGAAATTAAAGTTGTTTAGTTTAGATTCCCTACAGTATGGAAGCCAGCCCTTCAGCCCAATAAGTCCACACTGACGCTCTGAAGAGCAACCCTTCCAGATCCCTATATTTACCCCTGACTAATATACCTAAGGCAATGGCCAATTCACCTGACCTGCACATTGGATTATGGGCATAAACCATAGCATCTGGAGGAAATCCACGCAGACACGGGGAGAATGTGCTAACTCCACACAGACAGTTGCCCAAGGCGGGAATTGAACCTGAGTCCCTGGCGCTGTGAGACAACAGTGCTAACCACTGAGCCACCATGCTGCTCCTTTTGAAATCACTGTACTATACAGTTAAGAGAGAGTGGATGTTGTTTTGCACTGACAGCTTACAAGCACCTGTCATGTGACAAGCTAGCAGTCTTAGAGTGTACTGGAAAATTGAAAATATGTAACATTTAGCTGTGAAATAGAGACGTGAGTTGTTTTGACAACAATTCATATCTAACCAATCAGTTTAAATTATGCTGAAAAATGTATTGCTGGAAAAGCGCAGCAGGTCAGGCAGCATCAAAGGAGCAGGAGAATCGATGTTTCGGGCATAAGCCCTTCTTTCTTTATTTGCTCCTTTGATGCTGCCTGACCTGCTGCACTTTTCCAGCAACACATTTTCCAGCTCTGATCTCCAGCATCTGCAGTCCTCACTTTTTGCTAGTTTAAATTATGCCCCAGGATACTAAAACCCAGTCAAATTTGAATTTATTGTTTTTACCAACCTTCAACCAATGAGATGATCTGATGTTTGGGGTATAAAGAAGCAGACATTTTGAAAGTTAGACAGAGAGACCATCTGCCATTGACAGAGTAACTATCAACAAAACACTTTCTATCAAAGGTACTTTTTTCATATGAAACACCTCTGCAGCAAAAGTCCTAAGACAACCCATGGAAATCTTCAGCCAGAGGGAGACAGATGCCAATGACAACAGCTGCTGTGTGGTTTTGAAATTAAGTTGATGTAATTTTAATATGGGTTTTATGGGAACAGTATATTTTGTAGAGTTGGGGGCAGATGACAAACATTTAAGAGAAAGGAGATATAGAGATGTAAATAGTTGTTGTTTTAATGTTCACTTTTAGAGTGAAAGAATCAATTGATATTTTTTCTTTTAATGGTGGAATTTAGAGTTCTCTATCAGTCTTGCTTTAACAGATTACAAGGCGAGGGAGCTATTTTGGGTGTTTGGTTTAATTGGCAGAAGGGTTCACAGCCATGTTGTAACATTCTGCTGTCGCTATCTGCATCTAGCTCAGTGGTTAGCACTGCTGCCTCACAACACCAGGGACCCAGGTTCGATTCTAGCCTCAGGCGACTGTGTGGAGTTTGTACATGCTCCACGTATCTGAGTGAGTTTCTTCTGAGTGCTCTGATTTCCATCCAAAGGTGTGCAAGTCAGGTGAATTGGCCACACTAAATTGCCCATAGTGTTCAGGAATGTGTAGGTTACATACATTAGTCAGGGTAAATGTAGAGCATTAGGGTAGGGGAATAGATCTGGATTGGTTACTCTTTAGAGGTTTAACATGGGCTTGTTGGGCTGAAGGACTTGTTTCTACACTGTAAGGATTCCAATTTTAATTCTAATCCCTGAATCATGTGCATTTCTCCTTCACTGTTATGTGCTTTGCTGCCAAATGTTGCACGATTAAGCTCCTGCAAAGCCCCTTGGGACATTTCACTGTATTAAAGGTACTTTATAAATGCAAGTTATTGTTGCACTCTGAGAACCACAATGGACTGCAAAGGGTTAAACAGCTTTTTTAAAAAAAGTGGATAATCTTCCTTGAAGGCTGCCATCTGAAATAGCAAACCCTTATTCTGTTCCAGCTCGGCGAACAGAACCACAACAGCGAGCACCCGAGCTACAAATCTTCTCCCAAACTTTGAACCCTTATCCTTTAATGGGGGAGAGGTAAGGAAAGCCTGTAACAATTGCTTTGACTATGGCAACTTGTTACTTTCCTTTAATGTAAAAAATACTGATCATTATTCAGTGATAATACAAAGATAAAAGATAACTTAGCACTTACCCTGAAATAGGTGAGGGGAAGTAAGAAAGAGAGAGAGAGATGCATTCTCTCTTTCCCAACCAGCTTTCCCAGGAAAGCAATGTTAGTGCCAAAGAAACAGGATGTTCTGTAACTCCTCTAATCCCATTATGCTAGATGCTTAGAAGGGCTCACAATGAAAGTGCACCCCTAGGTTTGTCAACAAAATGGGACATTGATCTGATAGGCCAACGAGCTGATGAGTGGTAAATGCAGTTTAATTTAGATAAACATGAGGTGCTGTATTTTGGAAAGGCAGATCAGGGCAGGACTTATACACTTACTGGTAAGGTCCTGGGGGAATGTTGCTGAGCAAAGAGACCTTGGAGTTCAAGTTCACAGTTCCTTGAAAGTGGAGTCGCAGGTAGGTTGGATAGTGAAGAAGGCATTTGGTATGTTTTCCTGTATTGATCAGAGTATTGAGTATAGTAGTTGGGAGGTCACATTGCAGGCCACTTTTGGACTATTGCGTGCAATACTGGTCTCCTTCTTATCGGAAGGATGTTGTGAAACTTGAAAGGGTTCAGAAAAGATTCACAAGGATTGGAGCATTTCCAGCTGAAGAGGCTAAGGCTGTTTTCCCTGGAGCGTTGGAGGCTGAAGGGTGACCATATAGAGGATTAGAAAATCATGAGGGGCATGGCTTAGGTAAATAGACAAGATATTTTACCTGGAGTCAGGGAGCCAGAATCACAGAGTTTAGGTTTAGGGTGCGAGGGGAATAATTTAAAAGGGACCAAAGGGGCAACTTTTTCATGCAGAGGGTGGTGCATGCATGGAATGAGCTGCCAGAGGAAGTGATAGAGGCTGGTACACTTACAACATTTAAAAGGTATCTGGGTGGGTATATGAAAAGGAAGAGTTTGGAGGGATATGGGCCAAGTGCTGGCAAATGGAACTAGATTAGTTTAGGATATCTAGTCAGCATGGATGAGTTGGACTGAAGGGTCTGTTTCAGTGTTGTATGTCTCTATGATTCTATGATTCTAAGCTTCTATAAATGAGCAATTTATTGCACTAAAACACAAATCACATAGACAGAGTCTGTTCACCCACATTGTTTCAATGACCATTCCCTCTTGTGTTAATCTGCCTGACAGAAACATTCACCCAAATATTGTTTGGAGAGAATAGGAACACAATAACAGAATTAGGGCGTTCAGCCTCCATTCAACTTACTCCATCATTTATTATGATCATTGCTGACTGAATAACTCAATGCCTTTTACTCACATTACTCCCATAATCCTATACATCAATGGTAGTCAGAAATCTTTAAATCTCTGCTTCAAAGTCTGAGCCTCCACAGCCCTTAGTGGCAGAGAAATGTAAACAATCACAAGCATCAGGTAAAATGACATTTCCTCATTTTGAATCTAAGTAGCGTCCCTTTATTTTTAATTATGCCAATGTTAGACTCCCCAGTGTGGGGAAACATCTTACCTATATCTAGCCTGTCTATCCCCTAAAGTATTTTGTGGGTTCAATGAGATTACTATTCATTATTTTAAGCTCTAGAGAACACGAGCTCTCGTGCCCAAATTCTCTTCATTGGACAGTTCTACCAATCCAGGAACAAGTCCAGGAACTCTCATTGCACTCACTGTTTGCAATGTCTTTCCTGAGATAAAGAGATGAAAACTGAATACAATAATCCAGGTGTAGTTTAACCAAGCTTCTATACAGTTGAAGCAAGACTTATTCCAGCACTCAAATCCTCTTGCAATAAAGGCTAACATTCCATTGTCTTTCTAATAGTTTACTGTATCCGTGTGTTAGCCTTCAGTGACTTATCAAAAGTGACCCTCTGTCCTTTTTTTAGCATCTACACTTTTACAACCTTTCACCATTTAAGAAATACTCTGACATCTATTCCTTATACCAAATTGGATAGATTTGAAGCCTTGTTGAATTGCTGCAGTGGATCTCATGGGTGACATCATAGGGCTGCCACAGTGTGTCTGTATTTTCAAACTCTGGGAACATTGATCAGACAATCTGACATGCATATCAGTGTGTCTAATTTTCAGTCTTCAATCAGGTAATTGGACTGTCTCTAACAATTGCACTATCCTCTATGTCAGTCCTTCAAATTTGCACTCCTGGTCTGTGTCAGGAATGTGGCCTCATCCAAACTTTATCCCATACCATCAGAGGAAGCAAATGGTCAATAATTAAAGTAAAACAGATGGTAATATTAGTCAGCAATTACATGAATAACTGATTTGCTGATCGTGGAGAGATGTAAGAAGTGTTGAAATATTATGACAATATTTCATGTTGAGCTAAAAATTTCAATCATGTGAGCATTGACAGTCAGCCAAAAGACTGGGTTAATACTGTGGTTATAATTTAGAGTTTTGCAACACAAATCCAAAAAGATGATTTTATCAGCAAAATGGAGGGTTATTTACAAACAAATATGGTGCAGATGAATAGTTGATATTATCTTGATCAATATTGCCATATTTTAATGGCTTTTGGCATCTCATCAACATGTGGCTCTCTAATATTTAGCTCTGTTACTGGGTTTCTGAAAAAAACCTCATCTCCTATGGCCAAGCACAGTGAGACTCCACTGATCTCCAGAACCACCTCCTCTGATGTATTATTTGAGGTCTGATTACCTCTGATTAAGGTGTTACCTTAATTCTCTGATTAAGGTGTTACCTTAATTCTCTGTTGCTGTATCATGTTCTGTGCACTCTGCATTGTTGGTCAGTTGATTGGTGATCTATGAATGAGTGTTATGGTGTTCATCTGAAGAATGGATGGCATTTTTACAATGGTGACTATGAGAGAGAAAGGTATGATGGTCAATGGTAGTGATGGATGAACATATGAGGATGTGATCAATCCAAAGAGATTTGGTGCATCTATAAAGTAAATTGCTGTAAGGAGTTTTGATGGTGGAGTTAGTCCGACACATACATTAGGATAAAGGAAAATGCTCCATAATGTTTGTTAAAGAATAAATCAGAAGATAATAGTAAATGATTAATCTAAGATGATTCATTCTTTTGAATAAACCAATTCAGAATTTGATGTGCACTGCTCAGGCAATCTGTGATTGATCATGTGCTTTATGTGTATTGACAGCTAAATTAGAGCACAGGATGCCTCTTACCATACATAGGATGTCATAGAGAGCAAAGGTTAATAAGTGATCATTCTTAGTGGTTTTGTGCATAAGAAAGACCAAAAATAGAAGGAGAACCTTTTGCCAAAATAGAAAAGATCAAGAGACATGCATCCATTCGACAAGAAACTGGAGATGGTGTCTCAATGTGGATTGACTGAAAACCATTGTGTTTACTGAATGTAATTTCTTTTATACTAGTTATGCTCAACTTAATAATGTCGTCAAATCTTGTGAAAATATGTCTGCACATGAGACCCATTCAAAGACATAAAATATGAAAGATCATTTCACTTCCCAACCAAAGGTTTGAAACGAATAAAAACAAAGTCCTGGAGAATTTGCCACTATCTGCAAATAAAGAAATTGAACTACTATTATAGGACAAGCCAAACAGAGAACAGGCAGGGAATTTCTAGAGGCATGGCACTCATCCACAGATTCAATCAATAAGCACATTGACCTGGACCCGATATACCGACCACTGCAGCGGACAGCTGGAACTGACAACCGGGAGCGACAGATTCAAATCACTACAAATGCTGGAGGAAAGATCACAGAAGTGCTTCACAGGAGGCTCCCAAGAACTGAGGATGTCACCTAGACAGGGAACGAAACGTCTGCAACACAAATTCCCAGCTCGGCGAACAGAACCACAACAACGAGCACCCAAGCTACAAATCTTCTCACAAAGAAACTGAACGAATATGTTGAGTAAAATATGAATCTTCTTCAGTCAGACTCAAAGCAAAACATTCCATTTCACTCTGCATAATTGCTGCAGATCTGCTGAGTATTTTTAGCATTTGCTGTTTTTGTTTCAGATTTCTGGTATCCACAATATTATGCTTTTATAAATGGTTTGGAGCTTGTAATCCACCTTTAGACCACAAAGGCAATTAAGGCAAAAAGATATGAATAGTTGACATACAATTGACAAAGGAGTGAGAAACAGTGCAAGTAAGGATATATGATCATATATAAAGACACACATACTGTTACAGAACACCTGATGAAGGAGCAGCACTCTGAAAGCTAGTGCTTCCAAATAAACCTGTTGGACTATAACCTGGTGTGTAATTATTAACTTTGCCAAAACTCTTCCATGACCTGAACAAAATGTTACATTGTTAAAAATTCAGCAATATTCGGGCTTAACTGTGATATTCACTCGAAGGCCAAGTCTACACAAAGGAGGTCCATTGTCCTCCACTTCTGCAAAGAAATGTATACCACAGTCAATCACTTTGGGTCAGTCTGGTGAGAGCTCTTTACTCTCCATCAAACAATAGCTGAGTGTTTGGAAAGCCTCTACTAATGCAAGCAGTGAATTCTGCATGCGAAACATTTGTCACATTCATTCCATGTTTTCAAGAGATAGGTGCAAGGAAAGAAAAACTTTGACCCCTCACTGCATTTCTAAGGGGCAGTTTCGGGCCAAATGTAAACAGAGTTTACGAGAAGAAGCATTTTCTGTTTTAATATTCCAGCATTGTATGTAAAAGTCTGAGGAGATGTTTTGGATTAGTGTCCAGCTAACATAGATTCTTTCAAAGTCTGGAGACCATTCAGTAGCTTTACTTCACTGCCAAATGTTTGGGGATGAATGCAATAGAGACTGCAGTTATAACTTGGAATAATATGACAGCTGTCTGAATCAAATGGGCTCTACGTTTAGCTGTCATGGATTCTAATCAGTAAAATCAGGAACAACAGAAATGGTTTTCCCATGTCTTCAGAATATTTGTATAATTATAGTTGAACAATGAGAATCTATGTGATCTGCAATCAGAGGTCCCTTGCATTTGTGTCAAAGTCCAACAGATTGGTAGATAGTATGCAACCTGTGATAGTTCATGTGATTTAAAGTCATTAAATCACATGAACTATCATTCTAAGGAGCAGGGAGTCTTAATGATTCCTCCTCGAAATAAAACCATGGCATTTGGATTGGACTGACACTCTCTTCATTTGTTTACAACACAGGACAATGCATTCACATTTATCCTCCTCCGTTCTATAACCCTTTCAACTGTGTTCAATACTCACATATCCCTGTACATGAAGCAAAGCAATTTCTGAGAAAAACAAATGAGGGGCATAAATTGGTTGTCAAATATCTCCAATCAAAACCTCAAAATAAAACATTGATTATGTAATCAGAAAACAACGGAGGTGTGCGATTAGATGCGAAATCCCGTTTCTCATGCATCTTGTAAATTATTTCCTGAAAGGCTCCCTGTCACCCTCAGCATTCCCTGAATGATTGTCAACTACTGGATTCATTCAGCTAGGAGCAATTATGCATTTGTCAATACTGACATAAACTGATATATTGTCATATATCTGATGTAGGTTAGACCTTATGTCGGTTTTCTCAACCAAAAAACATGAAAAATCAATAATGCATGAGGCATTTTTTTAAGGCAAGCTCTGCAGGGTTACAACTTGTTTTGTTTATAAAAACAAGCAAGTCTTTAATTTCTATTCCTCCTGATTTTGGGCTGCATTCCAGGGTATAATTTGGGAGATTTGTTTTCAGTTGGTCTAAAATCAGAACAATATCATAAGCTGCTTGCAGTGTCATTCAGTTCAGAAAACTAAGTGGAAAAATCCAGATATATGGCTGTTTTGTTATAATGTTCTTTTAATGAGAAATAATGATGTCAATTGGATACTAAAGGTGCACTATTATATAAAAATAACACATTGGTGTGGCTTGCAACACACTATTTATCTTCTGTGAAAAAGACCCAGGTATTTATATTGATACTGAAACTGGACTATCCTCTGAGGGTAGTTTTTGTTGTTGCTGGACCAATACCTTCAATTGGATGCCCCTTAATGGCAATTGATTCTAATTTGACAGAAGCAACATTCTTTGTGGGAATTTTGTTTGCTGTTCAATGTATGTTTCTCCTGCTGCTGACAATATTTCAGAGTCATAATGGCCACTTACAGTCCCGATAAGTATCTATTCATTCTGCTAGGCTGATAGTTATCCATTCCTTTGTCTATCCAATTGCTCTTCTACCTATTTGGCTCTACCTCCACCTATCATTTCATCCTTACCTTCTCCCCCCCCCCCCCCATTTTGTCTTCTACATAGCTTCCATCAGTTCCAAAGAAGGGTCACTGGAACAATACAAACTCTGATTTCTCTCCACAGATGTTGCCAGACCTGCTGAGTTGTTCCAGCAATTTCTGTTTTTATTCCAGAGACAGAATTCTGTGGTGAAAAACAAAAATGGTTCCTTTGTATATTGGATTTACAAACAGAGAAGAAAAGGGAATTCAACTAGGACAAGTGAAAAAACAATATCTCCATCCTTCCTTCAGACAATATTTTACTGAATTAGCATGGCTGATATACTGTATTATCAATTCTGATCTGTAAATCCTGTTCTGCTAAACAATGATTTGTATACCTGGGACAGAAAGACAAGACAAAATTTGAGATACTAACAATCTATTTGGCCTTGTACTGGAACTTGCCATGATCATTTGAAACTTGTCATTCTTATATTTGTCAGGATGAGTGCAAGATGAAAAGCTTCTGCAATGTGTCTCCTGTTCCAGCAATTTGACTGAAGTAAATAAAATCCACTTGTTCAGAAAAGGGTGGTGACTTGATTTTTTTTTCATGTATTAATATCTGAAGATTAGAGTTTTATCCCTGTTTCGCATCTAAACATTTTCACTTATTTAAATTCCTTCATTAACAAAGATGATAGGAGGGCCAGGGTTCAGCTCCAATGCCCAATCCACAAATCAAATCATAGCTTGAATACAATAAACCAAATTTTGTATAGTTAGCTTCTGAAGAGAATAATGTTGTGCATGACATGATCTGAAAATATCTTTTAAATCTTTGAGGAGGGATTGCATGTATTGGAGCACATTAAGTTACCATAAGCACAAAACCAGAGGACATAGTTTTAAAATGAATAAACCAGACTCTACACAATAACTATATAGAGATGTTGGGCAAGAACTTTCAAAAGTTATTGGTGGATGTTCGCAGATAAAGGGACAGCTGAGAAGCTTTCAAAATTGAGGTAACGAGAGTCCAGAGGCAGTATGTTTCTGTTAGGGTGAAAGGCAAGGCTGGTCAGTGTAGGGAATGCTGGATGACTAGAGAAATCAAGGCTTTGATCAAGAATAAGAAAAAAAGCCAATGGCAGGTATAGACAGCAGAAATCAAGTGATTCCCTAGAACAGTATAAAAGTATACTTAAGAGGAAAATCAGGAGGGCAAAAAAGGGGACGTGAGATAGCTTTGGCAAATAGGGTTAAGGAGAATCCAAAAGGATTCCATAAATACATTAAGGACAAAAGGGTAACTGGGGAGAGAGTAGGATCCCTTAAAGATCAGCAAATCCTCATATGTGTGGAACCACAGGAGATGAGGGAGATATTAAACACGTGTTTTGCATCAGTGTTTACTGTGGAGAAGGATATGGAAGAGAAAGAACGTGAGGAAAAAAATAGCAACATTTTGAAAAATGCCGTGCTGGGAAGTTGATTTGCAGATGCATCATCCTCTGTCTAATGAAATCTTCAGTGCTTTTTAGCCTCCCATGAAGCACTGCTGTACTGTGTCTTCTGGAATTTATTTAGTTCTGTTTCTGCTGCTCTCAGTTGCCAGTTCTGGTTGTTCGTTGTGGCTGGTATATTGGATCTAAGTCAATGTGCTTGTTGATTGTGTCTGTGGATGAGTGCCATGCTTCTATGAATTCTCTGGCTGTCCTCTGTTTGGCTTGTCCTATGATCGTTGTGTTGTCCCGGTTGAATTTGAGGTCCTTGTTGTCATCTGCGTATATGGCTATTAGGGACAACTGGTCTGGTGTTTAGTGGCTAGTTGGTGTTCATGGGTGCTGATTGTTAGTTGTTTGCCCTATATAGTATTTTGTGCAGTCTTTGCATGGAATCTTGTAAATTACATTTGCCTTGCACATGATGGGTATAGGGTCTTTTGTCCTGGTGAGTTGATATCTGAGCGTGGCTGTCATGAATCACAGTGGTCGAAGAAGTCTGGCTGTCAGTTCCAAAACGTTTTTTTATGTAAGGTAGCATGGCTAGTGAGTTAGGTCGTGGCATGCCCTCATCATGCTTTTTGTTTGCCAGGCATCTGTGGATGAAGTCGCAGGGGCATCCATTCTTGATTAATATTCTGTAGAGGTGCTCTTCTTCTTCTTCTTTCCTTCATAGGCCGGGAGTGCTGCAGTGTGTTGCAGCCCTTTTGAACAGGGTTGTAATGCAGCTTTTCTTGTGTGTGTTTCGTTGGTTATTGTTGTAATTCAGGACCTGATTGATGTCTGTGGCTTTCCTGTAAACCTTTTTGATGCATTCACCGTTTTGTGTTCTTTGTACCATCACATTCAGGCATTGGAATTGATTGTTGGTTGTGTCCTCTCTCATAAATATGATCCCTGTGAGTATGGTGTTGATGATCTGGTGAGTGTTCTCTATTTCTATTCTTTTAATAGAACAAAAATGTTGTCGACATATCTAATCCAGAGTTTGGATTGAATTTGTGGTCGGGCTGTTTGTTTCGATCTTTGCATTACTACTTCTGCCATGAGCCTTGAGATGGGTGAACGCATAGGTGTTCCATCGATCTGTTCATACATTTGGTTGTTGAATGTGGAGTCCAGGTTCATAGTTCCTTGAAAGTGGACTCACAGGTAGATAGAATAGTGAACAAGGCATTTGGTATACTTGCCTTTATTGAGTTTAGGAGTTGGGAAGTCATGTTACAGCTATATCGGACTTTGGTTAGGCCACTTTTGGGATACTGCATGCAATTCTGGTCTCCCTGCAATAGGAAGGATGTTGTGAAACTTGAAAGGGTTCAGAAAAGATTTATAAGGATGTTGCCAGGGTTGGAGCATTTGAGCTATAGGGAGAGGGTGAATAGACTGGAGCTATTTTCCCTTGATGATTGGAGACTGAGGGGTGACTTTATAGAGGTTTATAAAATCATGAGGATCATGGATAATGCAAATGGATAAGGTCTTTTTCCCCAAGAGTAGGGGAGTTCAAAACTAGAGGGATATGTTTAAGGTTAGAGGGGAAAGATTTAAAAGGGACCTAAGGGGCAATTTCTTTTCACGCAGAGGGTGATGCATGTATGGAATGAACTCCCAGAGGAAGTGGTGGACCTGGCACAATTAAAACATTTAAAATGCACCTGGATAGGTATATGAGTAGGAAGGGTTTAGAGGGATATGGACCAAATGCTCACAAATCGGACTAAATTTATTTAGGATATCTGGTTGGCATGGACGAGTTGGGCAGAAGGATCTGTTTCCAGGCTGTACTTCTCTATGACTCTATAAAAATAGAAATTGCAATTCCTGCTGAAGTCATGTATATTTAAGATTGCGAATTGATTTTAATCAAGAAAAATAAAGGCCTGGAACTCCACTGGTTTCCCTAAGAGATGCGACAATGGCACTGTTTTGGAGGAGCCTTTGAGTGGTATATCTAAGCAAACATTAAAATCAAAGAAATTAGATCAGGGTTTGTTATGTTGTTAGAGATTGCATATATTTTCTGTGTTATCCACCCATTTCACCCATGGAGCTCTGAATCCTGTTCCTCAACTCCTATCCATATTCCTTTATGTGTAAATTCTTCATCCTCTATCCTACCTCTAATCTGACTTGATTTAAAAACAGCGTGTAGATGCTGACTATACCTGTGCAATAACACAGGATAAAAAATATACTAATTTTTGTATATTCCTAGCTAGGTTGTCCAAAGAAAAAGTAAAATGGGAACCAAAGAATCTGTGTAGTATGAGGAAAATAACTTCTGTCATTAGAAAAGCACATCCTTTCTCCCCCAGCACTCCAACGTCCCTCCTCTTCCTGTCCCAGGGAAGGAATCTGAGAATGGTGTTGAGTTGGTGAAATGGGTTACTTGTTCTCAAAGCAGTCCATGTCATTACAGGGCTGGGTGTGGGCCAACATGGAAGGAGGTGTTCGGGCTCTAAATTTATTAAACTTGATATTGAGTCCTGGAGGCTATACATAGCTCATTGGTTAATTAACTGACAGACTGCCTGCTTCCTTAACTAACTGTCTGAATCTACAAAGAGTAAAATCAAGAGTCCTGATTGTAGATCATCATATTGTCGTGATGTCTTGTAGCTTTCCTAAAGGTATCATGCCTTTCTGAGATATGTATAATAATATAATACCTTCTAATTTACATAACATCATGACTCAGAACTAAGTCATCATGCCCTCACTGGCACAGGGTCAAAATCCTAAATGTCTTCCTTAGCAGCACAATGAATTTACTTATACCAGATAGATTGCAACGATTTGAAAAGGTAGCTCACTACACCTTCTAAAAGACAATTATAGATCAGCAATAAATGTTGGCCCATGTCTTATGAGCAAATAAAAATAAGAATATAAGTTTCCCTTGTTGCTGACGCACTAAGCACACACTCTTTCATTTCCTTTGCAGTCCTGTCAGGCTGATATCTTAAAATAACTCGGAACTTAAGAAACCTGTGCTTCAGTGTTGAACTTTTGCACATCACGTTAAATAAATATCCACACATCTAGGCAGATTGTTTTGAAAGTAGAAATGCACAGAGGTGAGAATAATACTCTGTTAATTAGCGATCGAGTCAGTTTGACAGAGAGATGTCCCACAGTAACTCAGAAGCAAAGATTCTTTTTGAAAAATAATGATTTTGTGTGTTGCTGTGATGTTCGAAGCTGGTGCATATTGTGCAGCCATGAGACCAAGTGTGGTTCTAATCTACACCTGGCACACTTTGATCACAGCATCAAGAACGTAGCAGGCTGCTATAATAACTGAATCTATGAGGGGGAAAGAAAGGAAGAGAGGAATTGTCTGCAGACATGATCCTTTGGGAACCTTCCATTTGTCAAGAATCAGATTTACTGCAAATGAATAAGTGAAGAATTAGGAAGTAATGAAAAAGCCCAGCATTCCACACACATTCTGCACCACAGTTAATAGTTCCACACACTTTGGTAGAAGTGGGAATGAACCATTAATAAGCTGCTACCCTTTCTGGTTTCATTCTAATAGCATCCATTTTTCACTGTTGTCACACTAGACTCTTTCTCCAAGAGCAAATTTTAAATTATATGTAATTGCCTATTCAGTTCTGGCTGTTGAAATTGCAGAACAAGCTCTCAAGAGCTCTCCAACCATTCAATATGGAAATGAGAGCTGGGTGAAGTCTAAGTTGTGATAACATCACTTGAAAACCAAAGTAGACGGGCTATTGCACAAGGTAGCTGGTATCCTTACTTTTAGCAAAATTAATCTCTGCATTTGAGTTGCTGTGGACATCCCCTCTGTCAAACTGATTCAATGGAAGGCATAGGTACACCAACATTGCTGTTAGGGAGGTCATTTGACATTTGTGTAGTGGTTTAGTACACCTGAATACCATGCTAGACCATTTCAGAGTCAAGTATTGTGGATCTGCAGTCACATGTGAGAAAGATCAGGGGAAAATGGCAGTTTTTCTTCTCTAAAGAGTGAACCAGATGCATTTTTATGACCATAGTTCCAATGTCACTACAATTAGTTTCAATCCCACATGGATTTGTTGATTGACTTTAAATTCCGCTGTTGACATAACAGCATTTGCACTTATGTCCCCTGAGTATTACACTGGATTATGAATCCAGAGAAATTATGCTCATTGTGATTGTGATTATTGAAGGTCAAATATCACAGCTCCCCAGGACATCTCTGCAGGAGTTCCTCAGGGTAGTTCCCCAGACCTAACCAATTTCAGTTGCTTTATCAATGGACTTGCCTCCATAAGGTAAGAAGTGGGATTATTTGTTGATGATTGTAAAATGTTCATTCACAACTCATCAGACCGAAGCAGACCATCTCCAATTGCAACAATATTAGGACAATATCTAGACTTGGGCACTAAATATTTGGGCCACACATAATGTGGCTCTGGGGTGGCATGGTGGCTCAGTGGTTAGCACTGCTGCCTCACAGCGCCAGAGACCCGGGTTCAATTCCCACCTCGGGCAACTGACTGTGTGGATTTTGCACATTCTTCCCGTGTCTGCGTAGGTTTCCTCTTGGTGCCCTGGTTTCTTCCCACAGTCCAAAGATGTACAGCTTAGGTGAATTGGCCATGCTAAATTGCCCGTAGTGTTAGGTGTATTAGTTAGGGGTGAATGTAGGGGAATGGTTCTGGGGGGTTGCTCTTCGGAGGCTCGGTGTGGACTTGTTGCACCAAAGGGCCTGTTTCCACACTGTAGGGAATTTAATCTAATTCCCTAAAGGCAAGCCACAAATATTACAAAGAAGAAAGATTCTTGTCATCACCCTTTGGCATTCACTGACATTACCTTTGCTGAACCGATCCTTCACCCTCTCCCACCCTCCATTTCTGACCCCTTAACTAACGAAAACCTGGGCTTCACCACTGATTAGAAAATGAATTGAAACAGTTATGTAAATACTGTTTCAAGAGAAAGTCAGATCTTAAGAATTCTATCAAGAGTAACTCACTTTCAAATGCCCCAAAGCTCACTATCTACAAGGCATAAATTAAGAGTGTACTTTCTCCACTTGCCTGGATGTGTTCAGCTCGAACATACCAAAGAAGCTCACACCATCTACGATAAGCAGTTGGCTTGACTGGCAAACTTTCATTAGTTTCAACATTCACCCCTTCACCATTGGTGCACACTGGTATCACAAAATGCAATGTAGTCACTCACCAAGGCTCCTTCAATAGCACCTTCCAAACTCAGTCTCTATGATGCAAAAGGGTAAGGGCAGCAGACACATGGAAACACTACCGTCTGCAAGTACAGCTCTAAGTGATGTACTGTCTTGATCTAATATTCCCTCACTATCACTGGAGCAAAATCATGGGTTCCCTTCCTAACATAACACTGAGGGTACCTACATCACATGGATCATACCAATTCAAGAAGGCAGCTCACAATTACCTTCTCCATGGGAACTCAAGGTGGACACTAAATGTTGACCTAGCCAGTGACATCCACATCCTAGGAACAAACAAAAATCTCACCAACTCCTCTCTGAATACTTGTAATGAAAAAGAATTAATCTCCATCAGGAAAAATAAGGAAAATTGGAAAAGTTGGTAACTCTTTCCAAGAGCTGGCACAGGCATGATAGAACAATTGGCCTCTTTCGATGTGCTGTGAATCGATGTTAATTGTACATAGTGCACTTTCAGCATGTGCATTAAAGTCATGAAAGCATAGAAACATTTAAAGCAGTGCTGCATCAGGAGTGTGGATGAGAATGACCATCTGCTGATAATGCCATTGGAACATAAAGCAAACTTTGAATAATACTACTGAATTAAACAAACAATCAGAATTCTATAAATGCAAAATCTCTTTCCAAATAAGAGTTTGTTACTGTCTTGTCACAAAGTTTACAGGTCTGCACTGACTACTTATGATGGTTTGTTTCTGTAGTCGTCTAGGTCTCTCTCCCCCATCGTCTGTCAACTTGAGCTCATCCAAAGCTCTCCTAACTTGTTAAAAACAATGACTGCATTTGCTGGAAACCAGATTCTGGATCAGTGGTGCTGGAAGAGCACAGCAATTCAGGCAGCATCCGAGGACAGGCAAAATCGACGTTTCGGGCAAAAGCCCTTCATCAGGAATAAAAGCAGAGAGCCTGAAGCGTGGAGAGATAAGCTAGAGGAGGGTGGGGATGGGGATAGAGTAGCATAGAGTACAATAGGTCAGTGGGGAATGAGATGAAGGTTATAGGTCAGGGAGGAGAGGGTGGAGTGGATAGGTGGAAAAGGAGCTGGGCAGATCGGACAAGTACGGACAAGTCAAGGGGACAGTGTTGCTGGAGGTTAGAAACTAGGATGAGGTGGGGGAAGGGGAAATAAGGAA
>NC_057712.1:46732071-46793326 GCF_004010195.1 Chiloscyllium plagiosum
TATTAGTGGATTTGCAGGTAAAACTTTGATGGATGTGGAAAGCTCCTTTGGGGCCTTGGATGGAGGTGAGGGAGGAGGTGTGGGCACAGGTTTTACAGTTCCTGCGGTGGCAGGGGAAAGTGCCAGGATGGGAGGGTGGGTCGTGGACCTGACCAGGTAGTCACGGAGGGAACGGTCTTTGCGGAAGGCGGAGAGGGGTGGGGAGGGAAATATATCCCTGGTGGTGGGGTCTGTTTGGAGGTGGCGGAAATGTCGGCGGATGATTTGGTTTATGCGAAGGTTGGTAGGGTAGAAGGTGACTTGTTGTCCTAACTTGTTGTCAATCCTGTTCAACTATCACATAAGAACACATATTAGAACTAAGAGCAGGAGTAGGCCATCTGGCCCTTCGAGCTTGCTCTGCCATTTAATAAGATCATGGTTGATCTTTCCATGGACTCAGCATATCCCTTAATTCCTTTATTGTTAAAAAAACTCTATCTTAGCTTTAAAACCATTTACTGGCGTAGCATCAATTACTTCATTGAGTTGGGAATTCCATAGATTTACAATCCTCTAGGTGAAGAAGTTCCTTCTCAACTCAGTCAGAAATCTGCTCTCCCTAATTTTAAGGCTATGGCCTTTTGTCCTAGCTTGACTTGCTAGTGGAAATATCCAGTCCACATCTATCTTATCTATTGCCCTCATAATTTTATATGTTTATATAAGATACCCACACATTCTTCTAAATTCCAATGACTATAATCCTAGTCTACTCAGTCTTTCCTCATAAACCAACCCCCTCAACTCCAGAATCAACCTAGTGAAACTCCTCTGCACTCCCCCTAGTGCCAGTACATCCTTTCCTAAGTAAGGAGACCAAAACTGCATGCAGTACTCAAAATGTGGCCTTACCAGCACCCTGTACAGCTGCAACACAATCTCCCTGCTTTTAAACTCAATCGCTTTGGCAATTAAGTACAAAATTCTATTTGCCTTCCTAATTACTTGTTGTGCATGCAGACCAAACTTCTGTGATTCATGCACAAGGACACCCTTGTGGAGCAGGATCATAGGACACAGAATTTATTTCAAAAGACCATAGAGTCATACAACTGATGCGATATGATCAGTTGTATGACACTATGATCTTTTAACTATAAATTCTGTGTCCCATGATCCTGTTCCACTAGCGACCAGATGAAGGAGCAGTGGCCCGTCAGCCTGCACTTCCAAATAAACCTGTTGAACTAAAACTTGATGTTGTGTAATTTTTAACTTTGTCCACCCCAGTCCAACACTGGGACCTCCTCATCATATTAAAAATGAAGGTTTGCTCATTTAATGGAATTTTTTCTTTCTCACAGAACCTTTGAAACCCTTCCTGAAAACTTGATTGAAGTTCCTTGAGTATGTTTTAGGCAGAGTTAGATAGATTTTTTATAAGGTAAAATATTATCGAAGTAAACAGCAATGTGGAGTGATTAGCTCAACCATGAGCCTTTTTTTTCTGGAGGAACAGGTTTGAGCAGCTGAATGGCCTCTGCCAGATCCACGTTCATGTGTATTTTTGCTTGTAGGTATACGTCAATAGGCACTGGCCATTTTTCAGTCTCATTGAATGGTCACTCCCTCACTGTTCTCCATCCTGTGTCATTGTCTGTTCTAATTGCGTTATCATGTGATCTAAGTGCTTGTTCACTTTTTTAACATTGCTCCTAAAACTCATTCTCACAACGTCTGATTCTTTTCTCTTTCATGCTCTATGGATATAGCATTAGACTGCATAATGGAGCTTTGAGGGAACTGCAAGCTCTAACTGGTTGTATGAATAATAATCTGTGGGAAAAGTCAAAATGATTTCAGTAACTTCACAGAAGGAATCCAATGCTGTCATGCACTCAAAATCTCTTGGTGTCTTTGGTGTAATCATTTTTGTGTGATCAGGTAGCAGTTGGAGACAAAAACAAAGGTGAGATTCTATTTGAAATTGAAAGCAAATGTAACGGCAACCATTAAACTATCAACAATTCTTCTAAAAATCCATTTGGTTCACTAACGCTCTTTATGGAAGGAAATCTTTTGTTCTTACCTGGTATGGTCTACATACATATCCAGATCCATAGCAGTGACATTGACTCTTAACTGACCTATGGAATGGTGTAACAAGCCACTCAGTTCAAAGGTCAATTCACTGTCAGTGACACCTACATCCCAGGGAAGAACTTGTAGTAAAAATAAACCTGGGTGATTTCAATGGATGTGGTCGGGCAGACATTGATTCATGGTCAACATTCCATTATCATAACATGAGCACGATCAATGATAATGGACAATACATTGATGAGCAGTGTCCCTTTCATGAAGGGAGCAGCAGAAAGCCCTTATTTCAGGGCTGACATTATTGGCCAAGGTCTGGACAATGGCAACAACGTATTAATTGCGATCTATTCAGGATTCTCCAAATCTGCACCTACTGCAGCACAGATTCTGACAGGGACCATTCTCTTGTTGACAACAGAGTGCAGGTGCACTCATGAAAGTTAAAAATGCAATAGCCCATCACCCATCAATATTGCTTGTCCAAGCAGTGATGTCAAATACCAGCACTTCATACAATTGTGAGATAGGTTTTACCCCATCTGAGATTTATTGGTAAGTACTGATATTGGTTTTGATTGAGATTCGCAGTAAACACATCATTTGATAAAGCTGGATCTAACAGCAAAGAGTCTCTGCTGAGCTAAGATCCTTTCTGTCATTTATGTAAAAGAAAATGGTGGGCAAAATAAACCCAATAGCCAATACATGTCACAATCTGAAAAGTTACCATGCAAAATATAGAGAGATACTGCCTAAATAAACACTGATTAACATATGTCAAGAAATCCAAATAGCTTATAACAATAAAAACTGGTAAGCTTTGTTTCAAGAGGATATTTGATTTCCCCTTGACAGAGGCTATCCATTTGAAATTTGCAAATACTGCTCACCAGAACCCACCAAGAGATATAAATAGTCAACCCATTAGGGGGAAAACTATGGTGAACTGTATTCCTGATGGACATCTTCCAGCCTGCACTCCCCATAGATTGCTGCCACATAAATTAGATTAAGAAGCCACATCTCAAGCTCACGAAGGTTTCAGGATGCTTAATAAATAGAAAGTCACTAGCAAGGAGGGAATCATGAATAGGAGATCAATCAGTTCCTGATACTCTCTGGGATTTTCTACACAATAGCTACTTAACACATTCCTCAAAGATACATGTTGTTGAGTTTTGAAGTTTATAAACACTAATTGTTTTATGTGGCTACAGTATCTTAGACTCAAACACATAGGACAGACTCTTAAAGGAATCTGAGCAACATATGCTATGTTAGAACTTCTGGCAGAAATGGATTGGAAGTTGATTAGATTCCCTACAGTGCGGAAACAGGCCCTTCGGCCCAACAAGTCCACACCGACCCTCTGAAGAGTAACCCACCCAGACCCATTTCCCTCCAACTAATGCACCTAACACTACGGGTAATTTAGCACGGCCAATTCACCTAACCTGCACATCTTTGGACTGTGGGAGGAAACCGGAGCACCCGGAAGAAACCCACGCAGACACGGGGAGAATGTGCAAACTCCACACAGACAGACAGTCGTCTGAGGCTGGAATCGAACCTAGGACCCTGGTGCTGTGAGGCAGCAGTGCTAACCACTGAGCCATCGTGCCACCCCGGAAGTCTTGCAAGGACCATCTTGCTGCATCTATTATGCAGTTGCCAAGTGGCAAGGCACCAGGCAGTGGTAAGTTGCTGATTAAGTGGGATGATTACTTGTTAAATGCCCTATTATTGCTGTAACTTGTCTCACTAATGTTCAACTTCCAAACTTGCCAAACAATCTAAATGTCAAGAATTCTCAACATAGAAGTCAGAGTGGGTAATTGTCAACTTCAGTTGATTGCTGAATGTGAATGGCTTCATGTTGGACAAAAGGTACCAATCTCGCAGGGCATACTACATGGGCACTGGCCATATGTACCCATACGCATGGACACTGAAAATAAACATGTGCCAGACTTTAAGAACCCTCATGGAACATCTTCTATCCACTTAGAGCACTTCAATTCTGCACCTTGGATTACATCGGCAACTATCATTGCAATATTGCTTTAAGGATACTATGTGATCAAGGATATGCACCTAGCTCACAGTCTGGACCAGGCTGTATTACCAGACTCTTCACTCACTGCCAAAGCACTCTCTCACACGAAGCATACCTGGATCACAGCTTCCCTGTCTTTTTATAATTGGCCATTCAGCCACAGAAGCCAGGCTCACAGCATTGATGCATTATTTTACCATTTAGTGTGGAGGCGCCAGTGTTGGACTGGAGTGGACAAAGTGAAAAATCCTTTTATAAATTCCTACTTTAGAAATAAAACCAGTCTGATTCCAGGATGATAAACAAACAGACTTGAAACATGGCCTCCCACCTAAAATGCATTGTCTGACCTAAGGTGTCACCTTTATTCTGATAAAACCTGAAGTTTTCTTGGGGCAAAGATTTATATAATAATCAATCGAAACCTGCACCCCATTTTAACTGATTAAAGACTTAGTAGCCATCCAGGTTTGTTCAATACATTGGCATAAGTAATATGACCCTTCGATCTTTTACTATAAATTCTGTGTCTGATGTATTCTGTCTGAGGAAGGAACATGGGCTCCTTAGAGACAGAGTAGGGAGTTAATGAGGCGCAATCAGTAATATATGGTGAGAAACCTTGGTTAACATTGTGGTGAGAATTCCTCTAAAAAAACCTCAATGCAATTCATACTTAGCCAAAAATAAATCTACTATTCAAATAAACCTGTTGGATTATCAACCAGTGTTGTGTGATTTTTGACTTTGCCATCTAACACACACACAAAGGAAGAAAGCTTGTCATAATTGTCAGTAGGCTTCTGTCAAGTAAAGGGGGAGAGTTTGTGTTGTAGTGGATCCAGCACAATAAATTAAGAACAGCTCTGACAACAGTAGCAGACAGACTCAGTCTGTTGCTCAGGGCAGTCAGAGTCAACGGCCCCTCCATATAAAGGGTTAGAAACTGATTTCTGTGCCTTCCATTATCCATCATGCCTTTTTATGCCCTATTGTGGTCTATTTTCCCTTTGGATTGAGAGATAGGCACATTTTAAGTGAGATGAAAGCGAGTAGCGCAGCTACTGTTGGTGCAGTTAGCGAGGTGTCCAAGTGAATGAATAGACAGTACAGAGGACATGCAGAGTTAGTCGTGTTGAGGTATGGATGGGTGACAGTGAGTGAGAGAATATGGTTGCAGGCAATAATGTGAGGAGTACAGCATGAGCCTTGGTGGAAGATAGGTATATTAGCAGGGATAAAGTGAGTGAGAGGTTTCAGAGTGAATGTGGTGACAGTTATTGTGGTGGAATGGAGAACACCACTGACATTGACATTGGTGGTAATTCCTCCAGAAACCTAAGATAGCATTGATCTGGGTGGTGGCTGGTCTGGTGTCATGGCCTCTACTGCTGATCCTGAGTAAAGATAGTATCTTGGTTATGCACCATCCCATCCAGTAGGACCTCCAAGTCCCAGCCCACCATGCAGTGAAATGCATTTCCCCTTGTCTGCATTGCTTGGGACAAATGCCAGGAACTGTGCGTATCAGCTGCAGACTGACAATATTTGCCCCAGGTGCACAACAGCCTTTTAAAGATGGAGCAGGCACAATGCATGCCAGTAGGTATCTAATGACTGGCAGCGTGTGATAAGTTGGGAATAAAATCAGATGTGAGAGATTCCCGAGTGACAGGGTAGGTAGTTAATATATGGTGAGAAACCTTGGTTAATGTTGTGGTGAGATTCCCTTCAAATAAACCTCGACACAATTCATACTTAGCAAAAAATAAATCTAATATTTAGCCAATGGTCTGGCTTGCCTGCTGACTGAACAAAGATTAACTCCATCATACAGAGCGCTAGATCATGAAGCAGGTCCATGCTGTGAAGTCATGTGTCTGTCTAAAAGGGGCAGGCCTGTCTGGTCTGGGATCTATGTCAGATCATAGCAATGTCACATCTTTACAAGCTCCTTTTCTATCTCCACTTTTCTACAGCAGATGAGTGCTGTCAAAATTTTCATGCTATACAAAAGAAATGACAGAGAAGAATGCAACAACTATTGAGGCATCTCATTTGTTCACCTCCCAATGCTAGGGTCAAAGCTAACAGTCTCCATCTCCTTATAGACTGAATGTATCGAGAACTGTAGCGTGATTTTCTCACTGGTAATCTACTGTGGACATGATCATTTCCCACATATCAGCACCAATAGAACTGTGATGAACACTTCACCAATATTTGTAGATCTCACTAAGGCACTAGCAGAGGGCCTCACAAGACATTAGGAAAAAGGAGATGCCTACCAAAGCTCTTCCATCTGACCTGTTCCTTCCATGACAGCATGCTGTACACTGTGCAGTTTGTTGACTTCACCCCTGACAGTTTCAGGGTGAAAAATGGAGTGAAACAGAGCTGTAGCCAAGCACCTACACTGTTTGGCATCTCCTCTATTTTCCTGTCCTTCATTTTCACTGCAGGCATGGAGGAGGTCTACTAGAACGTGTAGTCAGACATCAACTCCATAATTTTTCAAAACTGAGAATAGTGACAAAAACATGTTGTGACCACATCAGAGAACTCTGAAACACTGATGATCCAGTGCTTATTGCCCACACTGGAACTCAGTCACAAAGACATGTGGACCATCTCTCCCATATCTGCAACTTGTTCTGTCTAACTACAATAATCAGAACAAACATATGTCAAGGTATTGTATCGCTGCCACGATCACACTAAACAACACCATGCTTGAAGTGATTCATAAACTCTGATATCATGATCCTCATTGACATCTTATATCTCAGTGCAGAACATGCCAGACAGACAGACAGACACACACACATCTTCTGGTTGACTTGTGGAATGTGCATGGGATATCACAAAGTTGATCTTTATAAAACAGCTGATTGTTTATAAATTCTGTTTTCTCTGCAGATTGCTGCACAGCTACTTGTCACAATATCTCTAAAAGGTTCACTGCTCCAGGTTTCATTTCAACAAGCAGTTACCAAGAGGACAAGGAAATGCATCAAGGACATTTCTCAAAGACTCTATGAAGAAATTCAACTTCCACAGTAACCTGTGGAAGTCTCTTGATCAAGATTGTGCAAACTGGAGAAGAAATACTTGCAAAGTCAACTTGAGCATCTCTGAAAAGACCACCTGGAGGCCAAGCCCAAACAACAGGACTGTTCAAAAGTATGAGCACCCCAACTAACCTTAAATCTACCGCTAACCCTAACTTTCAAACATCACTTACCCTACCTGCTGCAGGGTGTGTGGAGTCAGCATCAGATGATTTGGTCACTTCATGATCCACAATGCCTGACTGAAAGTCCTTGTTCTCAAAGATCTGCTTAAGAAGAAACAATGAGGAGGAACGTTGATATGAAGATATCCAGAATCTAGAAGAGAAGAAACAATATCTACTTTTCTGTTTGTGATATGAAATGGATACATCATAGCAGCACAAATTCACAATGGAGTAGTGCCCTCCAGGGCCAAGATCCAGAGCCGTGCTCCCAAGCAGAGGTGACTTGGTAGTCTCAAGCACATCCACAGGATTGACAATGGTCATATATGAAAAGACTTTTGTCTGCTCAGGTAACTGGGGCTCCCCTCTGTGTAAAGATGGGAACTGTATATTTAATCCATATCACGCTGGACCCCAAAATGATAAGTTTCTGTGAAATCAAAGTGATCAAATAACACAATGTTAGGTACAGTTCAAAAGACATTCATTTGATGCCGCATTCAGAGCTTGTACATTCTCCCCGTCTCTGAGTGGGTTTCCTTCAGGTGCTCCAGTTTCCTCCCACAATCCAAAGATGTGGAGGTCATGTGGATTAGCCATGCTAAGTTGCCCATGGTATCCAGGGATGTGCAGGCTCGGTGGATTAGCATTGGTAAATTGAGGATTACAGGAATAATGTGGGGGTGATGGGTCTGGGGGGGCATGTTCTTCAGAAGGTCGATGTGGTCTCAGAGGGTCTAATGGCCTACTTCCACATTGTGGGGATTCAATGATTCTATTACTACCCAGCGTTTGCCTGCTGCTAATTGAGCCTTATTACCTGACCAAAACCTACATTTGCTCCTTGCGAAAATTTGGACAGAAAAATTAGTTAAAATTCATGTCCTCTATCACTGCAGCTTTCAGATTTAATGGGATATATTAACATCAAATTAAATTTAGAACAGACAATTATACTTCCCAGATACAGAGTGAATATATTGCTGAGCATGGTGTTTCCTCATTGTAGTTTGAAAAGGAAAAATGATTCCAAATGTGTATCTAAAATTAATTATTTATAGTTACTTTATAATTCAGGTTGGAGTTGCTGTATAGAAATAATTAAATGATACATAGCACAATCCTAATTAGAAGCACTAATTAACTTTGGATATAAGAAAATCCTGATGAGATATAAGGTGTACTACTACACAATAGCTAATATTAGATCTTCATAATACATACAATTCAAAATTATAATTATGGACTATGGTAACTAGTACCTCAGTATATACGTAAGGTCCACAGCAGAAAATCAAACACATGATCCAAAGTGGCCACACTCAGTGCCGTGGGAGTGCAGCACTGTTTCAGGTCCACCTTTCAGATCAGACATTAACAGAGGCCCTGTCAGGATGATGTAGAAAATCCCTCAGCAATATTCAAAGCTGAGCAGGAGAGTTCCACTTGCTACTGTGACCAGCTTGTAACCCTCAACTAACTTTGAAAAAACTAGATTTTATGGGGATCAACCACACTGTCGTTTGGAGGAGCTTGCTGTATAGGATTTGTTTGTCGCATTCCTAACATTGTCACAATGACAATACTTCAAATACATTTCACTGGATGTGAAAGGTTCGGAGGTTGTGAAGGCATTAAAAAGATCCTCAGGTACAATGTAAGCACTTACATAAATGTTAGCTAAACCAAAGGCAACCTTCTGGCATTAATCAAGTTGAAGTGCAAATTGAATTGTATTCCTTTATCTGCCTCAACAACAAGAGCACTTGAGTAAAATATTTTTAATAATGGTCACAGTGTCCAAAGCACAGACAACAATGTGGCAAAATGTGGTAAAAGAAAGAACAAATCAAACTGACACCACAATTCCATTCTGCCTTCAACTCCCATCTAACAACACCGACTATTTCATATGTAGGTCCTGAAGGTTGCGGCAGCACTTGTCATTTTGCGAAATTTCAAAATGTCTCTTTCACTGTTGGAATCAGATTAAAATTATGCACTTTTTAAAAAATTAACTCATAAGATGTAGGCATTGCCAGCTAGATCAGCATTTATTGCCCATCCCTAATTGTCCAGAGGGCAATTAAGTGCCAACCACATAGCTGTGGGCTTGGAGTCACATGTAGGCCAGACCAGGTAAGGATGGAAGTTTCCTTCCGTAAAGGACATTCAACAACGAAATGGGATTTTCCTATAATCAACAATGGATCCATGATCATTATTAGACTCTTATTTCAAGATCTTTATTGAAACCAAATTCTACTATTTGTCATGGTGGACTTCAAACAAAGTTCCCAGAATCTGCTTCTCTTGATTAACAGTTCAGAGATAATGACATTAGGCTGTTGTATCACCATTATATGTGGGTACTCTGACTAAACTAGAAAACATTGCTCAGTAGCTATTCTATACATACAACCTTCCAACAAAAGAACCAAAGTAAGCGTTGACAATTGAAATGATACAAAATTTCAACTTGTTCTTCCAACCTTGTGTTTCCATTAATCAAATCTGGTCCTCTGACATCCATCATTCTCCTGTCTACAGAGTCAACCTCAAGAGTGTTGGATCATCAGACAGTATATATTCCTCTTACATCAGTCTAGAGAAGCTCATTTGAACAACTTCCATTATGAAATACAATAGGTCTATTTTTAGTTTTCAATCCCAGGTAATCTTAATAATTCACTCAAGACTTCACAGGAGTCACTGTATATATTACAGACATTGAACAGCATGCAAATCAGTGATTTGATCTGACTAGTCCATGACAGTGCTTAAGCTCCAATAAATTGATTCATTGTCAAAGAAAGCTTTCAAGAGTGACTGAACAAAATACTGTTAATATTAGTCAGAATTCTTTGTGATTTTCATAAACTATTTTCTGAAGGGGGAAATCTCATTTCCACTATACCATATATTTTTGTGACAGACTGGCTAGTGCCCAAGCTGACAACTTTCTTCAAAGCATAGTACACCACTGTAAAGTGTAAACCAGGAACAATTTTGAATTAACCTGTTGAGTGATCAACACAGGCTCTGGTAATGGCATGGTCAAAATAGTGGATCATGTTATTCTTGATTATAGAGCAAAAAAGCGCATCAAGTCTTCAGCATCATGTATGGGAAGATGGGGATGGAATAATTCAGCGCTCCAGGCTAGTTCTCTGGGGACAAGATTTTAAATCGCACCATGTCAGTTGGTGAACTTTAGATTAGTCTCAGTAATAGTGATCTTGAAGCAATCGTCATTCAACTCACTAATGCCCTTTAGGGAAGGAAATCTGCCATCCAAATCTAGACTGCACTACATAAAAGACTCCAGACACACATCAGTGTGTTTGACTCTTAACTACCCTCTGAAATAGCCATGGCAAACCATGCAATTCAAGAGGTATTAGGAATGGACAACAAATGCTGGCCTTGTTAATAATCTCCACATTCCATGAACAAATTTTAAAATCCTGTGACTATTTTTGCTTATGAAAACCACTAGACATAATTTGGGCAAAACTCTGTTGGCTCTTTCATTAGGTCAATTAGCTCGACGGCGCTAATGCGCAAAAGGTGAGTCACATCACTTCACATTGCTCTGCCTTCAGTAAAAAATAAACAAAGGAATAAAACTGAAACAGAAATAGCTTGCCATGGTGGCTTGTTGTAGTACAGTAAAGTTCTATATTTGTTTTGACACACTCAGTAAAATTCCTTCAGCATGAAATCTGACATAATTTCTACTATCTACAAAAATAACGTCCAATTAGGCAAAGCAATGTTACAAACGTTTTAAAGCAATTAGACATCAGAAGTTGTTTTCTCACTGGGTCCTTTCAAGTTTCCTTCAGCTTTGAGCTTCGGAGTTTTAAAATTATAATTCTATTATGTTGATTTTGTTTCTTCAGATATCACAGGCAACCTTTCACCAATATGCATAATTAAAAGTAATTTGTTACGCAAATATATATGTTAACTATTTAGTTCTGTCAAATAAAAATCGTTTGTTCCCATCTGCCTTCTTGTGAGATGCAAACCTTTCTTCAGAAATATTTCTCATCAAAAAATTCCATCTCCCTGTTTACAGAGTAATAATGGCATAGGCTTGCTGTATAATTGAAAGCACTATTTGCATTTCTCTTTATGTTACTTTTCTTTTAAAACAAAAACATTTCAAAAGGTATATAATCTTAGGGAATGCATCTACAATAAATACAGAGAGAAACCAAAATCCAATTGGTTACTGTTCTACCTCAGAGTCTTAGGGAACAAATCATTTTTTTTTAAATGGTAGAAAGCTGATATGGTTTCCTGTTTTATGTAAACAAATCTATTTTAAGAATAAATGTACCTCATGCCACTAAATAAATGGAAAAGTAAACTTGTTTTTTTAGTTTCTGCTGAAAAATGACTGGCAACATTTTGCATTTAGCATTGACAAAAAACATTTCACAGGAGGATTCTTCTGCTCAATTTTCTGCTTAAAGGTGGGTCTCAGCAAGCCAGGCAGCATCAGGAAGTGGAGAAGTCAACATTTTGGGTGAAACCTTTCTTCAGGGCTGGGGGTGGATTTAAAGGGAGCTGAAGATAAAGGAGGTGGGGATGCATGGTGATGAGGTGGGGATAGGTGAACACAGGTAGAGCGCACAATCTGGTTGGTGGCTGGCAGGAAGGGTTGGCGAGAGGAATGGAAGGGGAGAGGGTTTGGGAAGGGAGTCGAGTGATGGGACGGGAGGTTATTTGAAATTAGAGAACTCAATGTTGAGCCCTCCAGACTGTAGGCTGCACAGGCAGAAGGTGAGATGTTATTCCCCCAATTTGCAGTCTGATTCATTGTGGCAAGAGAGGAGACCAAGGATGGTCATGTTGTAAAAGGAGTGGGAAGGGAAATTAAAATGGGCGGTGACTGGGAGATCAGGTCGGCCTCTGTGGGCCTGGCTAAGATGCTTGGTGAAATGTTCCCTTAGTTTACTTTTTGTCTCCTTGATGTAGCAAGGACTATATCGGGAGCAGCAGATACAGTAAACTAAGTTGGAAGAGAGGCAGGTGACTGTCTGTCTCACCTGGAAGGACTGTTTGGGGCCCTGGATGGAGATGGGGGGCTGGTGTGCTGGTGAGAAAGTGAGGACTGCAGATGCTGGAGATCAGAGCTTAAAAATGTGTTGCTGGAAAAGCGCAGCAGGTCAGGCAGCATCAAAGGAGCAGGAGAATCGACGTTTCGGGCATAAGTCCGAAGAAGGGCTTATGCTCAAAATGTCGATTCTCCTGTTCCTTTGATGCTGCCTGACCTGCTGTGCTTTTCCAGCAACACATTTTTAAGCTGAGTTGTTAGCACTGCCAATTCAAAGTGCCAGTGACCTGGGTTCATTTCGAGCCTCAGGTGACTGTCTATTTGGAGGTTGCGCATTCTCCCCGTGTCAATGTGGGTTTCCTTTGGGTGCTCTGGTTTCCTCCTACAGTCCAAAGATGTGTAGGATAGGTGGATTGGCAATGGGAGATGCAGGAGGCAGAGATAAAGTGTGTTTTTTTCAAGATCGCAACTGGTGACTAGTATAGTTGGGACCACAACCAATCACATTCTACATGAATGAGCTGGATGAAGGAACTCAGCGGCTTGTTGCTAAGTTTGCAGATAATACAAAAATAGAGGGAGGGACAAGTAATGTTGAGGAAGGAGAGAGGCTACAGAAGGAACCAGATGGGCTTGGAGAATTAGTAAGGAAATGGTAGGTGGAATCAAAGTAGTAAATGGGAAAGAGTGAGCAAGGTTTGTGAAGGTTTGTAGCTCAGGTTGAGGTTTAGGGTGTACATTTGCTCACTGAGCTGTAGGTTTGATAACCAGATGTTTCAATACCTGACTAGGTAACATCATCAGTGGCGACCTCCAAGTGAAGCGAAGCTGTTGTCTCCTGCTTTCTATTTATATCTTTCTCCTGGATGGGGTTCCTGGGGTTTGTGGTGATGTCATTTCCTGTTCATTTTCTGAGGGGTTGATAGATAGCATCGAGATCTATTGTTTGTTTATGGCGTTGTGGTTGAAGTGCCAGGCCTCTAGGAATTCCCTGGCATGCCTTTGTTTAGCCTGTCCCAGGAAAGAGTGAGGTTATGCACTTCGGTAGGAAGAATAGCAGCTTAGACCATTTTCTAAATCAGGAAAGGCTTCAGAAATCTGAAGCACAATGGAACTTGGGGGTCGTCATTCATGATTCTTTTAAGGTTAACATGTAAGTTCAGTTGGCAGTTAGGAAGGCAAATGCAATGTGAGGATTTATTCTAAGAGGGCTAGAATACAGGAACAGAAATGTGCGACTGAGATTGTATAAGATTCTGTTCAGATCGCATTTGGAATATTGTAAGCAGTTTTGGGCCCCAAATGTAAGAAAGGACGTGCTGACCTTGGAGGATCCAGAGGAGATTTATTAGTCTAGGATTCTGGATTATTAGTTTAATAACATAGCCACTTTCCCATCACCTTCCCTTTGATTTCTGCCTGTGCCTTCTCCCACATCCGACCTAAAAATGGTCAAGTTGCCAGTTTTTTAAAGGTTCAATGGAAGTCTGAACTTTAAAATCAATGAATATAATTAAAGCACAATATCAGATAATACATTAATATAGGACTTCTAATATTGTTGGATAAATAAGATCCATTCATTCACTGGAGAAAGAACTGCAATGCCTCAGAACACAGCCAATGTTGGTCAATTTAAAGATCAAGTACCTTTTAATAATGGAGCCCTATGATTAATAACTATATTCAAAGAATACAACTGATGGTACAATATCTAAGTAGGACATCTGAACTTGTTAAGAACTTTGAGCCTACATGTCAAATGGTTCCCAATTTCACATGATGCTCTCCCCATTTTTCACAAACTGGCTGGCCGGATACATTTCACCCAAGCTCCAGGAAGATCCCTACTTCTGAAGATTGCAGGGAATTAAAACATTTTGAGGCATGTATTGGAAAGCGTTAAACCTGAACTTATTGAGGGCACATTAAGTCAAGACCTGCCACATCTCATGTCGAAATGGTAGCTGGCAGCATAAGAGGATGGTGGTGGAGGGTTGTTTTTCAGACTGGAGGCCTGTGACCAGTGGTGTGCCACAAGGATTGGTACTGAGTCCACTGCTTTTCATCATTTATATAAATGATTTGGATGTGAACATAGGAGGTATTGTCAGTAAGTTTGCAGATTACACCAAAATTGGAGGCGTAGTGGACAGTGAAGAAGGTTACCTCAGATTACAACGGATGGAGTTTAATTTAGATAAATGTGAGATGCTGCAAATCAGAGCAGGACTTACACACTTAATGGCAAGGTCCTGGGGAGTGCTGCTGAACAGACTATGGAGTGTAGGAATGTAGTACCTTGAAAGTGGAGTCATATGTCGATAAGATAGTAAAGAAGGCGTTTGGTACGCTTTCTTTTATTGGTCAGAGGAGTAGAGGAGTTGGGAGATCATGTTGCAGCTATAGAAGACATTGGTTAGGCCATTTTTGGAGTATTGTGTGCAATTCTCATATCCTTCCTATAGGAAGGATGTTGTGAAACTTGAAAGGGTTCAAAAAAGATTTATCAGGATGTTGCCAGGGTTGGAGGGTTTGAGCTGTAGGAGGAGGCTGAATAGGCTGAGGCTATCTTCCCTGGAGTGTTAGAGGCTGAGGGTGACTTTATAGAAGTTTATAAAATCATAAGGGGCATGGATTGGGTACATAGACAAGGTCCTTTCCCTGGTTTTGGGAGTCCAGAATTAGGGGACATCGATTTAGGGTGAGAGTGGAAAGATTTTAAAAAACATCTAAAGGGCACTTTTTTCATGCAGAGTGGTGCATATATGGAATGATCTGCCAGAGAAAGTGGTGGAGCCTGGTACAATTACAACATTTAAGAGGCATCTGGATGGGTACATGAATAGGAAAGGTTTAGAGGGACATGGGCCAAGTGTTGGCAAATAGCACTATATTAATTTAGGATATATGTTCACCATGGATGAGTTAGACAGAAGGGTCTGTTCCTATGTACATCTCTATGACTCTATTTGGAAATTCAAATTTCGACTATTCCCCAAATCTCCACATCTCATTTTCATGGGGCTTGAGTAAAAAAATGGCATTAATTATCTGTTCAAGGAGCTTTCTGGCCTGTTTTCCTTTGTGTTTGTATTCTTAAGTTACTGCAGAAACAAATTGATGTTTAATGAGATAAGGTGAGAGTGATGAACAGTATAAATCTTCAAGTAACAGAGTATGGAGCTTAAGGACTATAAGATCATGAGTAATGACTAAGAGAGAGAAACAGGATGGAAATTGTATCTTCCAGAAAATAAAATCAAAGATAAAACTGAGATAATTACAGCAAGGGAACTAAGGAAACAGAAAAAACTTAAAGGCATGACAGATTAGAGGAGAGGATAGTGAATAAACCTGGGTGATATTATTACAGATCAGAAAGTGAGACGCATCTCAATCAAAGCTTGTAGTAAAACAAGTAATTACAAGAAAGTCAACAGTCCCAAAAGCTAAGATTTAAGGATACAAGGTATTGTCACGAGAGGCTTATTTTGATAAGTATTATTTAAACATGACTGGTATGACCAAGACTAGAATATACTATCAGGATACACTGGAGAATAAAAGGCAGGTGACATGCTGGTGAGCACAAATATATCGATTCTGAGAGGGAAAAAAAGCTTTAAAGAAATGTTGGCTGGGAAACCAATACACTGGTCACATTGAACTATATAATATGACATAAAGTAGCATGCCTCATTTGCAAGTTTGCCTGGTTTTCCCCTCTGAACTGGCAGGTACCAATATAATATCAACTTTTGCATATTTTAATGGTTTCCACATGGTTGGGTTTATGCTCAATTTAAGAACCTAGAAAATAGGAACAGGAGTAGGCTCTTTGTCCCCTCGAGCCTGCTCAGCCATTCAATAGGATCATGGCTGATCTGACATTGCTCATGTCCTGCCATTTCCCTGTAGCTGTAGATATCCCCCCAGTGAAGAATCTGTCTACCTAAGCCTTAAATGTACACAAGTACTCTTCCCCCACAGCTCTCTGTGGCAAGGAATTCCAAAATCTCACAAAAGAGATCCAAATGTCTTTGTGATCATCTTCTGTATTTTAAAAAGGAATTCCTTCCTTTTGCTGCTGCTGGGAGTATGCTGGTGCAGCGAGAGTTCCCATTAAGCTGATATATTGGGGCAGACATCAGTCCTTGTTTGAAAACACCCTGTATGCAATTTTATGAAATGTTATAATTGGTTTTTTTTAAAATGTGGAATAAAAAGCTTCTTTGTCTATCACCTGCATGCAGACGGTGACTGTCTTTGGGGTTTGGGGGAGTGGGGTCAGTGGGGTTAGCAGGATGCAAATGTAGAAGGGCAAAGGAAGCTAAGAAAGCAAGATGGTGCAATTACTCAATTTTGTTAAATATCAAATAATAAATAAAATTAAATGTTGGGAAATGCATACTCGATTTTGCCAGGAGAATAAAAATCCAGTCGCCATTGCTTGAGGTGGTTGTGTTTCTTTGTTTTTGCCAGCATTTTCACATGCTCCTCAGTACAGGTAATCCAAATGCACTTACCTCTTTGACATAACGTTTTTGTGGTACTGGGAGACCTTCTTCGGATAATCCGAAATTCAGATAATTGGATTCGGTTAATCAAAAGAATCACCATGCTCAAAGAATGGGATTAGCCAAGGTTATCATCGTACATCTGTGTGCCCTTTTCTGAAAATTATTCTCTGGCCAGAAGAGGTTCTGCTTCTGCTTTATTTGTGCTGGCATCACAGAATAATATATACCTTTTTGCTCATATTCGTATGTGTAGCATTCATGAAACCAAGCATAACACATTGAGATGGTGTCCCTGGTAATGAAAATTTATAAGTGAAAACAACCAAAGGATGGCTTGATCTTGAAGATTTGAAATGATTGTACTGTGACTAGCTTTTAACAAGGTTCTGCATAGGAGTGATAGCTAAGGTAACAGCCTACACAATCCAAGGAAATATGGCAAATTGAATCAACAATTGGTTTATCAGCAGGAAGCAAAGGGTAATGGTTGAGGGACACCTTATCGACTTGATGTCTGTGACCAGTGGGCTTCCACAGTGGTCAGCGTTGGGGTCCTTGATGTTTCTGGGTTATATAAAAGATTCATACTTGAATGTAGAAAGGTTGATTAGTAATCTCACAGATGATACAAAAATTGGTGGGGGGATAGTGAAGAGGATCGACTTAGACTACAGACGGTTTAGAATTAGAATCCCTACAGTGTGGAAACATGCCTTTGGCCCAACAAGACAACACCGACCTTACAAAGAGTAACCCACACAGACCCATTCCCCCACCCTATATTTACCCCTGACGAAAGCATCTAACCTACACATCCCTGAACACTATGAGCAATTTAGCATGGCCAATTCACCTAATCTGCACAACTTTGGATTGTGGGAGGAAACTAGAGCACCCAGAGGAAACCCATGCAGACATGAGGAGAATGTGCAAATTCTACAGAGACACGCACCCTAGGCTGGAAGTGAAGCTGGGTCCCTGACACTATGAGGCAGCAATGCTAACCACTGAGCTGCCATGCTGCCCATTAGATCAACTGATCAGTGGCAAATGGAATTAAACCCAGACAAATTTGTGGTGATGCACTAAGGAAGACAAAAAAGGCAAGGGAGTGCATGATGAACAGCATGACTTTGAAGGCACTGAAGATCAAGACACCTTAGCGTGCCCACAGACAGACCTCTTTAGGTATCAAGATAGGTAGATAAAATGGTGAAGGCAGCACATGAGATACTTCTGAGGAAGGTCACTCGACTGGAATGTTAACTCTGATTTCACTCCACAGATGATGCCAGAACTGCTCAGCTTTTCCAGAAATTTCTGTTTTTGTGATATGAGATACTTGCCTTTATTAGCCGAGGCAAAGAGTTTAAGAGCATAGAGATTATGCTGGAACTCTATAAATGATTGGTTAGGCCACATCTCGGGTATTGTGCACAGTTCTGGCATCCATATTATAGAATGGTTGTGATAGCACTGGAGAGAATGCAATGGAGATTTGCTGAAACGTTGCCTCGGCTGGAGAGCTTAAGTTGTGAAGAGAGATTTGGCATTCTGGGATTGTATGCCTTATAGCAGGAAAGATTGAAAAGGCTCATGATTGAGAGGTATAAAATTATGTAGGTTATAAAAAGGGTAGATAAGAAGAACTGGTTTCCCTTGGAGGGATCAATGACCAGGGGATTTTGATTTATGCTAAGGGACCAAATAGGGGATGTGGAGATAAACTTCTTCACCCAGAGGGATAAGTATCATTAGATGGTTGTTTTTAACTAGTGTAAGCTTGATAGGTTGAAGTGCCTTTCCTTGTTTTTTAGATCTCTAAAGAAGAGATCTAACGGACAAGCGTTTTCCACTGTGGGATTATCATCCAGAAAAAAAAGATTGCTGATACAGATGGCTATTTCTGTCATTTCATTCCAAATTTTAGACAATCTCACCATGCAACTGATCACTTCCTGTAAATAGTTTGCAACTGAAATCTGTGAGGATACCACAGATACCTCTGCCACATTAAGTAAGAATCAGTCCAGATTACATTCCACCCAACCAACAAATAAATCACACTTCAAACAAAAAAAAATCAGACAATGGTTTGGATCACTCATGGATGCAAAATTTAAGATCATTTCATAACATCCAACTGCTGGAATATTGCACCATTACTTTGCCTCAATATTGACTAACCCGGACTTCAAAAATGGACCTGACAGTAGAGAAAGAAATCAAAATATATCTAAAAGTTTTTAAGACAGAAAGAATAGAGAATTTAAAAAAAAATGTTCAAGGGACGACAGTGCCACAGGTTGGTCCAGCATTAGTTATCTATTCCTAGTTGTCCAGATGGTAGTTAAGAGTCAACCACAGTCTTCAGTCACAGGTAGGCCAGCTTAGGTAAATGTGGCAGATTTCCTTCTCTAAAGGATATTAATGAAGGCTGATAAGATTTTATAAAGCAACAGTTTTTAAACTGTTGCCATTAATCAAGATTTTTTGGAATTCAAATTGCCACAGTGGTATTTGAATCTCTGACTCCAAAAGAGTACCCTGGATTTATGGATTACTCAGCTAATGATATTAGAAGACCCAATTATTCTGGGAAAATGGTTTCAAATTCCGCCATGGCAATTTATGAAATTTAAATCAATTACATGGAATTGAAGGCTAATCTCAGGAGTTGTGTCCTTAAAACAATCATTGCTTACTACAAACACCCATCTGTTTCACTAATGCCCTTTTAGATATAGCCAACAAATGCTGGACTTCTCAGCAGCATTCAATCACATGAAAAAAGGATAAATTAAATAAAGAAAATTAGGAAGATATAGCAGAGGCATTATTAAATTGAAATAAAAATTCATGAGAATAGTGTCAGCTTTTTTTTGAAAAGGGAGATAGAACAAGAGAAGGAACTATGAACCAGATAACTTAATGTCAGCGCAGAGGAATTAATGGAATCTGTACTCAAAGATGTAATAGAAAAACAGCAGAAAATAAGAAAAAAAGAGTAGTCAGAATGGATTTCAAATGAAAAAGTCTTGCTTCACTAGTCTTATTGAATTATTTGATGAAGAATTAACAGGAAGAGTAGATGCATTGGATGTAATTTATCTGGTTTTCAAACGACTTTCAGTTGTAAATAGATTGATGACAAAGATTGGAAAGTTGAAGTTAGGCAGCAGATAGCATGGATAATAAGCTGGTTCCAAAACAGAAAACAGACAAGAAGATTTTAAGACAGTTACTCAGACTTGCAAGATGTGAAGAGTGAACAGAGACTGGTGCAGAGACCACTGCTGCTCGTGGTTCACATTAATGATTTGGACTCTGAAATTAGAAGGACTACTTTTAAATTTATGGGTAACACTGAAATGGAATGGTATGGTTTATACCAAGGAAGACTCTGACTATGTAGAAGAAACTCAATCTTGGAGAATGGTTATGTGTTTGGGCAAATATAAACATACAAATTAATAGCAGGAGCAGACTAGTCAGCGCCTCAAGTCTAAACAACCATTCAACAAGTTCATAGCTGATCTAATTCTGGCCTCAACTCTAATTTTCTGTTTACCTAAATACTTTTTGACTATCTTGCTAATTATGAATCTCTTAAACTCATTCTTAAGAATATTCAATTACACAGCCTCCACCATGCTCTGGGAAAGAGAATTGCAGAGGCTAATGACCTCCAACAGAAAATAAGTTTCATCTCAGTCTTGCGTGGGTGACTACTTAATTTTAAACTATATCCCCTAGTTCTAGTCTCTGTCACAAAGCAAAATATTATTTCAGCAGTCACCTTGTCAAGTCTCTTCAGGATCTTATGTGTTTCAATAAGATCACTCGCTTATTCTTCAAAACTACACCTGATACAGGCCTAACCCATTCATTCTTTGACCATAAGACAAATGCTTCCATCCTGGAAATCGGGATGATTCTCTTATGAGATTTGGCATGCTCTAGAAGAAAAATACTACAACTTCTTTTCAGTGAATCTCTGGGGATCAAGGTTTTCTTGCTCCCTCTTGGATTCGATGGCTTCTGAAATATCCACTGTTTACCCTCTGCAAATGTGCACTCTATAAATGTGGGGCAGGTGGTGCTTTAAGGGTTAAGTATATAAAATATCTGGAGGTTCACGCACTCACTCAAATACCTCAACTTACCTCTGTGCTTTCCTGATGAAATCCTTTGATGTGTTTATTCCTTCCCAAATGAGCCATTGTACTCGGTCATAAGACAGGAACTCTTATTAGTCAGTGGGGATGTTTGACTTCTTCACAGGTACTTTAAAAGCATCACTAAATCACTTTCACTGTCCTCCTGAGAGTCTCCTGCTATAACCATGTACTGAAGAGAGCAAGAATCTGGAGTCAGGTGTCTGAACAACATGTCCTGCCTGGGGGACCTTGTTTTGAGTTATTAGAGTCTTGATTCTCAGCAGGTTGGACTGGGAGAGTGTTCTGCTGTTGGATTGTGTCCTTACCACTGGATTTGAAAGAGGTTAAGTTGGCACTGCTGACAATACTTCAGCAGTTTGAGGTACCTGCAGTAAGATGTTCAAATCTTTGGAGCATACAGGATCATAGGGATCACGACTGTCCTGCACTACTGACTGTTTGAATAAAAGAAGTTTGAATGGCAAGGAGGAGAAGAGGTACATGAATCACCAGAGGGTTATTTTTAAAAAAAGATAAGCCAATCATTAGAGTTCATTTTTGAAGGAACAGAGTTGAAAATCAGGGAAGTTACATTAAAGTAGAATTGAGCCTCTATTAAGTGACATTTGCAGCACTGTGCACAGTTGTGGTCTCTAAGTTGTAATGATGATGTCGAGGGATTGTGGAATAAGCATAGAAGATTTATAGGGATGATAAAATAAGGGAGGTTAGAATATCAAGAAAGACTGAAAAAGCACAAAGGTAATTACACAGAAAGCCTTTAAAATGACAAGGTGTCTGATAAGGTAAAGTCAGAGTCTGTTTCCACTTGTAAGGGGGTCAAAAATTAAAAGCTATGAAGCTCAGAGACTTGCTACTAAATCCAATAAGGAGTTCAAGAGAATTTGTTTCAAATGGAGAGCAATTGAAATGCGGAATGTCACTATGATATGTAGTAGTTAAAGTTAATAGCAGAGTTGCATTAGAGGGGATAGATAAACAGGCACAGGGGAGAAAGGAAGAGAAGGATTTGTTGATAAATTAAGATGAAATTAAATGCAAATAAGCACCATGGTAAGCACTGACATGGATCACTTGGACCAAATGCCTTTCAGTGTGCTAAAAACTTCACGTAATTCAATATGTTTTACTCGGCTTCAATGACACCAATTAAACTGATGAATTGGCCTTGCAATTCCTGTGGCTTGGGGTATGCCTTTTCATATCCACAGATTCATTACAGAATAGAAGGAGGCCATTCAGTACACCTAAATTAGCAATTCCCCCTCTCCCTGTCACCTTGTACATTCTTCCTTTTCAAATAACTGTCTAATTTCATTCTGAATCCATCAGTGGAACGTATGTCCAACACACTCTAAAACAGTACATTCCAGGCCCTAAACTTGTGCTGTATGAAATAGCTTTTTCTTTTCATTCACTTTTACTTCTAGCAGATCGTTTCAGAGAACATCTCTGGGACACTAACATCCACCAACCCGACCACCCCGTTGCTACATACTTCAACTCCTCCTCCCAATCTGTCAAGGATATGCAGGTTCTGGGCCTCCTCCACCGCCAAACTGTTATCACCCAACACCTGGAGGAGGAACACCTCATATTCCGTCTTGGGACCCTGTAACCACATGGGATAAATGTGAATTTAAACATCTTCCTCATTTCCCCTCCACCCACATTATCCCAGTCCCAAGCCTCCAACTTGGCACTGCCCTCTGGAGCCATCCATCGCTGTCCCCTCTGACCTATCACCTTCTCCCTCACCTTTATCCACCTATCACTTTCCCAGATACCTCACCCCGAACCCCACCCCCTCCTATTTATGTCTCAGCTCCGACCCACAAGCCTCATTCCTGATGAAGAGCTTTGCTCAAAACGTCGATTCTCCTGCTCCTCAGATGCTACCTGACCTGCTGTGCTTTTCCAGCACCGCACTTGACTCTGATCTCCAGCATCTGCAGTCCTCACTTTCTCCCATTCAGCATTCTGTATGTTTCAGTTAGATCTCACCTCATCCTTCTAAACTCAATTGAATATAAACACAGAGTTCTCAAACGTTCCTCATATGTTAAGCTTTACATTCTCAGACCTCTCCTCTGAAGAAGCTCCAAGGCCGATACATTATTCCTGAGACATGGGGCCCAAAACTGCGTACAATACTTCAAATGAGTCTTATAGAGCCTCAGAACTACATCCCTGTTTTTATATTCAGGTCCTCTCAAAATAAATGCCATCATTGCATTTGCCTTCCTAATTACTGACTCAACCTGTAAGTTTACCTTGAGAGCATATTGGACTAGAACTCCCAAGTCACTTTGCACTTCAGATTTCTGAATTTTTTCCTCATCTAGAAAATAGTCCATGTCTCTATTCTTCCTATCAAAGTACATGACCTCACACTTTCCCATGTTGTACTCCATCTGCCACTTCTTTGCCCACTCTCCGAACCTGTCCAAATCCCTCTGCAAACTCCCCGCCTCCTCAAAGCTACCTGTCCCTCTACCTATTAATGTATGATCTGCAAGCTTAACCAGAATGTTCTCAGCTCCTTCATCTAGAACATTCATGTATAAAGTGAAAAGCTGTGGTCCTAAAACAGAGTCATAGAGTACAACACTACCACTGACCCTTCGGTCCAACTTGTCTATGCTGACTAGATATCCCAACCCAATCAAATCCCACCCTCCAGCATCCGGCCCATATCCGCCCAAACACTTCCTATTTATGTACCCATTCAGATGCCTTTTAAATGTTGGAATTGTACCAGCCTCCACCACTTCCTCTGGCAGCTCATTCCATACGCATACCACCCTCTAAGTGAAAAAGTTGCCCCTGAGGTCTCTTTTATATATTTCCCTTCTCACCCTAAACCTATGCCCTCTAGTTTTGAACTCCCCCACTCCAGGGAAAAGACTTTGTCTATTTATCCTATCCATGCCCCTCATGATTTTATAAACCTCTATAAGTTCACCCCTCAGCCTTCGATGATCCAGGGAAAACATCTCCACCTTATTCAACCTCTCCCTATAGCTCAAATCCTCCAACCCTGGCAACAACCTTGCAAATCTTTTCTGAACCCTTTCAAGTTTCACACATCTTTCTGATAGAAAATAAATAAAACACTGAGCCTTGCAGAACACCACTTGTCACCAGTTGCCGTCCTGAGAAGGACCCTTTTATCCCCATTCTCTGCTTTCTGCCAGACAGCCAAGCTTCTATCCATGCTAGCACCTTACCTCTGTCGCCATGGGCCCTTATCTTACTCAAGGTGATCCACAATCACCTGATGAAGGAGCGGCGCTCCAAAAGCTAGTATGTTTCCAATTAAACCTGTTGGACTATAATCTGGTGTTGTGTGATTTTTAACTCCTTACTCAACAGCATCTTGTACAATACCTGTCAAAGACCTTTTTGAAGTCCAGATAAAAAACATGCATTGGCTGTCCTTGGTCTAACCTGCTCATTATTTCCTCAAAGAATTCTAGCAGATTTGCCAAGCATGAACTCCCCTTGGTCAGGCCATGCTGACTTTGCCTTATTTTACCATATACTTCAAAGTATTCAGAAATCTCATCCTTCACAATGGATTCTAGGATCTTACCCACAACCGAGGTTAGGCTAATCAGTCTGTTGTTGTGGTTCTGTCCGACGAGCTAGGAATTTATGTTGCAGACGTTTTGTCCCCTGTCTAGGTGACATCCTCAGTGCTTGGGATCCTCCTGTGAAGCGCTTCTGTGATCTTTCCTCCGGCATTTGTAGTGGTTTGAATCTGCCGCTGCCAGATCATCTGTGGACTCATCCACAAATTCATTCAATAAGTACATCGATCTGGACCCAATATACCGACCACTGCAACTGACAGCTGGAACTGACAACTGGAAGCAGCAGATTCAAACCACTACAAATGCCGGAGGAAAGATCACAGAAGTGCTTCACAGGAGGCTCCCAAGCACTGAGGATGTCACCTAGACAGGGGACGAAAAGTCTGCAACACAAATTCCCAGCTCGGCGATCAGAACCACAACAACAAGCACCCGAGCTACAAATCTTCTCACAAACTTTAATCAGTCTGTAATTATCCATCTTTGCCTTACTCCCTTTTTCGAGAGAGGTGTCACATCAGTGATTTTTCCAGTCCTATGCGACCCTTCCTGAATCTAGCAATTCCTGAAAGATCACCACTAACGCCTCCACTATCTTGTCAGCTATCTCTCTTAGAACTCTGGGATGTAGTCCATCTGATCCAGGTGATTTATCCCCCTTCAGGCCACTCAGTTTTTCTGGCATCTTCTCCTTGGTGATGGCTACCATACTCAGCCCTGCCCCGTCTTTCTCTTGAATTTTTGGGATATTACTCCTGTCTTCCACCATGAAGACGGACACAAATGGCAGTTCCTCAGCCATTTCCTTGTTCCCCGCTGCTGCCTCTTCAGCATCATTTTCCAATGGCCCAATGTCCACTTTTGTCTCTCTTTTGCCCTTTATATATCTAAAGAAACACTTACAGTTTTCCTTTATGTTACTAACTAGCCTATCTTCATATTTAATCTTCTTCCTCCTTACTTCTTTTTTTGGTCCCTTCTGTTGGTCTTTGTAAGCTTCCCAATTCTCTGGTTTCCCACTGTCCTTTACCATATTATATGCTTTCTCTTTTGCTTTTATGCTATCCCTGACTTCCCTAGTCAGCCATGGCTGCCTCATCCCCCTGTACCGTGCTTCTTTATCCTTGGGATGAACCTCTGCTATGTCTCCTGAATTACTCCTAGAATTTCCTGCCATTGCTATTCTGCTGTCTTTCCTGCTAGGCTCCTCTCCCAATCAATTCTACCCAATGCCTCCTTCATGCCTTTATAGTTGCTTTTATTCAGCTGTAATACTGTTACCTCTGATTTGATCTTATCCCTCTCAAATTAGATTAGATTCCCTACAGTGTGGAAACAGACCCTTTTGCCCAACCAGTCCACACCGATCTTCCGAACAGTAACCCACCCAGACCCATTTCCCTCTGACTAAAGCACCTGACAGTATGGGCAATTTTGCATGGCCAATTCACCTGACCTGCACATCTTTGGATTGTGGGAGGAAACCGGATCATCCGGAGGAAACCCACGCAGACACGGGGAGAATGTGCAAACTCCACACAGACAGTCCCCAGAGGCTGGAATTGAACCTGTGACCCTGGTGCTGTGAGGCAGCAGTGATAACCACTGACCTACCATGCCGCCCCTTGCAGAATAAATTCAATCAGATTATGATCACTGCCTTCTAGCTTTTCCTTTATCAATTCTGCCTCATTGCATAACACAACTGAGGAATGGCCTTTGCCTGAAACATTGATTCTCCTGCTCCTCGGATGCTGCCTGTCCTGGTGTGCTTTTCCAGCACCACACTCTCGACCCTATTCCCTACTGGACTCCACCACAAGCTGCTCCAAAAGGCCTCTCATACACATTCCACAAATTTCTTTTCTTGAAATCCACTACTCACCTGATTTCCCCAAACCATCTGCATATTGAACTCCCCCATGATTACTGTAACTTTGTCTTTCCTACACATCTTTTCTGTCTCCTGGTGTATCTTGCAGTCCAGCTCCTGACTATTGTCTGGAGACCTGTACATAACTCCAACTATATTTTTTTCATCTTTGCGGTTCCTCAATTTATCCACACAGATTCTACACCATCTAATCCTGATCCCCATGAAACCATACCAGTTTTGATCTGTGCCACAAGCTAATTTACCTTATTCCTTATACTGTGCATTCAGCTGTAGCACCTTCAGTTCTGTATGAACCATCCCTCTTCTCGTTGTCATTCATTTGTCTAATGTACTTGAAGTTTGATTGCTAACCCTTTCGAAACACTCAATCCTATTTGTGTCTTTGCTGGACATTTTAATAACCTCTCCTGAGTTCTACATTTTTACCTGTTCCTTTAATTCAGGTTATCTAATTTCCCTTATAACTCCCACCCCTATTTATTTTAAAGCCTTGCCTACAGCCCTCGTTATGTGATTCACTAGGACAATGGTCCCAGCAAGAGAAGACTGTCCCATTGGAACAGGTTCCTTCTTCCCTAGTACTGGTGCCAGTGTCCCATGAATTCAAACCCATTTCTCCCACACCAATCTTTGAGACATACATTTACCTGCTTAATCTTACTGTATCAATTAGCTCATGGCTCAGCTTGTAATCCAGAGATTATTACCTTTTCGGTTCTGCTTTTTAACTTATCTCCTAGTTGTTCATACTCCCTTAGCAGAAGCTCTGCCCTACTTTTATCTATGTCGTTGGTACCTATGTGGACTATGACCACTGGATCTTTACCCTCTCACTCCAAGTTCCTCTGCAGCCCAGATGAGATATCCTTAACCCGAGCATCAGGCAGGCAACACAACATTCGATCCTGGTCACAGACAACAGAGTCTACTCCTTGAACTGTACTCTCCCCGATTACAACAACATTTCTCTACCTCCACTTGAATGGCTCACTGCACCACAGTGCTGTGGTCAGTCAGCTCGTCCTAGCTGCTGTCCCCATTACTATCCACTCAGGGAGCAAAATTTTTTTAACTTGTTGGATGAGGGCAGGGGCTGAGGTTCCTGCAACTCTCCTTCCTGGGTCCCTCTACCTGTCTCACTCACAGCCACACCCTCCTATCGCTGATTACTGGCTGAATTTGAATTAGTCTCAGGGGTGTGACTATCTCCTGAATCACAACATCCTGGTAACTCTCCCACTCCCTGATGCGTCACAATGAAGCTCAGATCCCAGCTCATCGGCTCTGAGCCAGAGTTCTTCCAGCAACCAACATTTACTATAGACATGGTCATTGGGAACCATAATGGGGTCAACCAGCTACCACATCATGCAGAAACAACACAGCACATGACCCTCCATCCTCATTTTACTTAATTTGTTTTGAATTTATTTTTATTTTTAACTAATTTTATATCTATGCTTATGCAAGCTGTAACCAATAAATAAGCAAGATTCAATTTAACACAGATTTAAATTTAGCAGACCTATTATTAGCCAATCAAATCACAGTCCTCCTGTGATGTCAACATTTAGTTTCCCACTCAGACTCAGAATCATTTACCTTTCCAGGCTGCTCTCTGCTCAACTCCTCACCCAAAATGAAGGCCCCAAATCAATGTGCTAAGTTTTTATACCTTTTACCTTGCTAGGCTGTTGTCCACTCAGCTCCTCTTACAAAGTGAGCGTGAGTGAGCGAAAGAAAGTGTGCGTCTGGGAGAATAACAGAGTGTGTCTGTATGTATTAGAGAGAGGGCATATATATGAATGAAAAAGAACATTGTGAGAGTGTGAGTGAACATATGAGAGAGAGAGAGAGAGTGTGTGAGAAAGAGTGCGAGTAAGGGAGAAGGAATAAATGTGTGAGAGAGTGTGGGATGGAGCAAGTATGAGGGAGCGAGTGTGTGACTTAGCAGTTGAGGGGCATGTCTGTGAGAGAGAGCATGTGTGTGAAACTATTCGTTTGAGGGAGCATGTCTGTGAGAGAGAGCATGTGTGTGAAACAGTATTTGTTTGAGGGAGCATGTCTGTGAGAGAGAGCAATGTGTGAAACAGTATTTGTTTGAGGGAGCATGTCTGTGAGAGAGTGCAATGTGTGAAACTGTATGCATTTGAGGGAGCATGGCTGTGAGAGAGAGCACATGTGTGACTATGCATTTGAAGGAGCTTGTTGTGAGAGAGCATGTGTGTGAGACTATTCATTTGAGGTAGAATGTCTATAAGAAAGAATACATGTGTGACTGTATGTATTTGAATGAGCATGTCTCAGCGAGAGCGCATGTGAGACTGCATTTGAGGGAGCATGTCTCTGAAAGAGAGTGTGTGTGACTGTATGCGTTTGAGGGAGCATGTCTGTGAGTGAGAGTGTTTGTGAGAGTGTACAAGATGGTGTGTTTGTGTGAGGGAGGACTTGGGGTGTGTGGAGACAGCGCATGTGTGGATGTGCGAGAGAGTGTCAGAGATGGTTTTGTGTTTGTATGTGAGAGAGAATGTGTGTCAGTCAGAACCTGAGTGTCTTATTTGACATTTTGATGATTTAACTTCTTACAAATCCAAAAATTTTATAAGCCATAGCTACTTAAGAGCTACTTTATAAACTCACTGTGTTGATAGGTGAAGCCTACACTCCTTGTAGCAAAGGTGAAGATGAGGAAAAAATATTGACAGAGACATTCAAAGTTAGATTACAGCAAATAAGGAGAATAGCCTCCCCTAGTTAGAAGATTGTCATCCAGAGTATAGAGACTGTAAGTTTTTTTTATAATCAAAAAGTTATAAAGTTGAGAAAGAAGAGTTTACATACCTGCAAGAAAGAGCCATGGAATGTTAATAATTGCATAATTGTTTTTTTAGAATGGAAATCCACATTTGGTTGATAATTTTTCAGTTGTTAGTTTGCTCCTTTACATGTTCCAAAACACCCTCACATTTTGCCTTATGCATCTCCTGTTTGTCATCTCTTCTGTCTCTCATCATATCATAGACTTACCCTTATCTTCTTTCTTTCCTATCTGTCTTTCTCCATTCTGTTCCCAATACAACTCTAGCATCTTTCAGTTTCGATAAATGGTCATTAATCTTAAACACTAACTTTGTTTCTCCAGATGCACTGTCAAACCTACTGAACATTTCAGTATTTTGCACCATTATTGTGGCATATAGCCTATCAAGTAATACTGTGCTTCTACTGCTTTGCCTGAGATGACATCACAGACTAACATCTGCATCAAGATCAACAATTACGAGTATTAGCAATGTGGAAATGAGGCAGCAATCTGTTTAGTGAGATCAATATTGTTCAGGACACTCAGAACTGCTTGTCTTGCTTTTTTCAAAATAGTGTTGTGGAACTATTTACACTCACCTGAACATGCAACACCTTCTCCAAAAGACAGCATAGTGCTCCTTCAGTACTGCAATGGACAGTCAGTCTTGGATTTAATTTTTTAAAGCCCCCATAGTGAGACTTAAATTTGGAGCCTTGGTATTCAGAGGCAAGGGTGCTACTTACAGAACCAGAGCTGATTTACAATAATCAGTTATCTCTTATGGGAGATTACTGAATGTTAGGTAGTGCACAATGATCACCTCTGTGATGAGGGATCACTTATGGAAAAAATTCTGGGTGTTCATTTTTTTCTAAGGTCAACCGGTTTCAGTAAAACAGGCCATAGTTTAGGAGTCTTTAAACATCTGGGGCATCAAAGTGAGAGATGACACAGACCAGATATTGTTAATGTAAGCAAATGCTTCCCAAAGTTTGAAAGTGACACTTTTTAAAATTCATTCAGAGGAGATGGGCATTGTTGGCTGGGCCAGCATTTGAATTGGCCATGCTAAATTGCCCATAGTGTTAGGTGCATTAGTCAGGAGTAAATGCAGGGTAGGGGAATGGGTCTGGGAGGGTTACTCTGCGGAGGCCCAGTGTGGATTTGTTGGGCCGAAGGGTGTGTTTCCATACAGTAGGGAATATAATCTAATCTAAACTGCCCTTGAAAAGGTGGCAGTGAACTGTCTTTTATGACCTGTTGTCCTCTATTTGGTATAGGTACGCTCAATGCTGATACACTGCTATTTATCCATATGTTTTCATTGGACACTCTGTGCTGCCATCATCCATTATTTATCAAAAATAAATGTCATTAACACCAGCAATAAACCTTGGGGATTGTAGCAAATGACTGGCAAGGAATGTTGGGAAGTAAGCTGGGTGCTAATTCCTTACGAACCTCATAGTGAATCAGATGGGACAGGAGAGCACATAATATAAAAAGATAAAAGGTCCTTAGACAAAAAAAAACTTCTTGTGATGACTTGAAGTATTCAAAGAGAAAATTTCCAAAGCAGATTTATTTTATTGCTTTTGGATTGTTTTCTGTCCCCTCAGAGACAATATGGTTTTGGGATAGGGGATGAGGGACTAAATTAGATACAGCATAGCAGGATTCCCTAGCAGTCGCTGATCTTGATGCATAAGATATCATGAGTGTGGAACAGGTTAACAGACTGGCTGCTATTTTCTTCTTTGTTACTTTTGTTTACCTTTCACACAAGAATCAATGTTGCTAATAAACAAACTTCAGACCAAACATTATCTGCTAGATAGTTTTATGATTCATAGAAGAGTCATTCTTCCAGATGGATTCAACCTTGTTTTGATGAGGGAAATCCCTGTCAAAAGGGGGATCATTTTTCAGAACTGCCATGTACTTCCAGAGGCCCATGTTATGATATTTCCAAAATGAAGTCTGGGTCACTGAGTATGTCTAACTTCATATCTGTTCTTTCCATGCAAGCATACAAGTTATAATTCAACTTATTGCAGAAATATCATTGGCAAATAATTGGGATACAATCATGATCTGCAATAATATCAGATACCCATATCAGATACCACTTTCTTTTCTATTTATGCTCAAAACATTCTTCATATTGTGTGAAGTCTTACACAATCCAGTCCACTAACAAAACTTAATTTACAGATATTGATTTTGTTTGCCTCGAATATTTGTGCACTCAAACATAATTTTAAGGTTGTATAGGATATTGGTGTAGCCTTTACTGCTTTGTTCTGTTCTGATTGCCCTGTTATAGGAAGGATATTATTAAGGAGGAGAGGGTTCAGAAAAGATTTACCAAAATGTTGTTGGGAATGGAGAGTTTGAATTATAAGGAGAGGCTGGATAGAGTCATAGAATCATAGGTATGTACAGCACGAAACAGATCCTTCTGTCCAATTCGTCCATGTCGAACATATATCCCAAATTAATCTAGTTCCATTTGCCAGCATTTGGCCCATATCCCTGTAAATCTTTCCTATTTATGTATCCATCCAGATGCCTTTTATTTGTTGCAATTGTATTACCCTTCACCACTTCCTCTTGCAGCTCATTCCATACATACACCACCCTTTGCATGAAAAACATTGCCCCTTAGGTTTCTTTTAAATCTTTCTCCTCTCACCCTAAATCTATGCCCTCTAATTCTGGACTCCCCCACCCCAGGGAAAAGACCTTGCCTATTTATCCTATCTACACCCCGAATAATTTTGTAAACCTTTATAAGGTCATCCCTCTGCCTCAGATGCTCCAGGGAAAACAGCCCTACCCTATTCAGCCTCTCCATATAGCTCAAACCCTCTAACCCTGGCAACATCCTTTTAAATCTTTTCTGAACCCTTTCAAATCTCAAAATATCCTTCTGATACAGGGAGACCTAGAATTGTGTACAATATTCCAAAAGTGGTCTAACCATTATCCTGTACAGCTGCAACATGACCTCCCAACTCCTGAACTCAATGCTCTGACCAATAAAAGAAAGTATAGTAAATGCCTTCTTCACCATCCTATCTAGCTGAGGCTGCACTTTCAAGGAACAAAGAACATACACTCCAAGGTTTCTTTGTTCAGTAACACTCCCCAGGACCTTACCATTTAATGTACAAGTCCTGCCCTGAGTTGCCTTTCCAAAATACATCATCTCCCATTTATCTAAATCAAACTTCACCTGCCACTCCTCAGCCCATCGGCCCATTTGATCAAGATCCCATTGTCCTCTGAGGGAACCTTCTTCGCTGACAACTAATTCTACACCACCAATTTTGGTGTCTTTTGCAAATTTACTAACTATACCTCCTATGGTCACATCCAAATCATTTATATAAATGATGAAACATAGTGGATCCACCACTGATCCTTGTGGCACTCCACTGGTTTCTGACCTCAAGTCTGATCTGCAACCTTTCACCATCACTGTCCATTTTCGACCTTCGAGCCACTTCTGTATCCAATGACTAGTTCTCCCTGTATTCCATGTGAGCTAATCTTGCTAACCAGGCCACCATGTGGAACCTTGTCAAACACCTTACTAAAGTTCACATAGAGTCATAGAGATGTACAGCATGGAAACAAATCCTTCAGTCCAACCCATCCATGCCAACAAGATATCCCAACCCAATCTAGTCCCACCTGCCAGCACCCAGCCCATATCACTCCAAACCCTTTCTATTCATATACCCATCCAAATGCCCCTTAAATGTTGCAATTGTACCAGTCTCCACCACTTCCTCTGGCAGCTCATTCCATACACGTACCACCCTCCGCGTGAAAAAGCTGCCCCTTAGGTCTCTTTTTATATCTTTCCCTTCTCACCTTAAATCTATGCCCTCTAGTTCTGGACTCCCCGACGCCAGGGAAAAGACTTTGCCGATTTACCCTATCCATGCTCCTCATAATTTTGTAAACCTCTGTAAGGTCACCCCTCAGCCACCGACACTCCAGGGAAACAGCCCCAGCCTGCTCGGCCTCTCCCTATAGCTCAAATCCTCCAACCCTGGAAACATCCATGTAAATCTTTTCTGAACCCTTTCAAGTTTCACAACATCTTTCTGATAGGAAGGAGACCAGAATTGCATGCAATATTCCAACAGTGGCCTAACCAATGTCTTGTATAACCGTAAAATGACCTCCCAACTCCTGTACTCAATACTCTGACCAATAAAGGAAAGCATACCAAATGCCGCCTTCACTATCCTATCTACCTGCGACTCCACTTTCAAGGAGCTATGAACCTGCACTCCAAGGTCTGTTTGTTCAGTAACACTCCCTAGGACCTTACCATTAAGTATATAAGTCCTGCTAAGATTTGCTTTCCCAAAATGCAGCACCTTGCATTTATCTGAATTAAACTCCATCTGCCATTTCTCAGCCCATTGGCCCATCTGGTCAAGATCCTGTTGTAATCTGAGGTAACCCTCTTCGCTGTCCACTACACCTCCAATTTTGTCATCTGCAAACTTACTAACTGTACCTCTTATGTTCGCATCCAAATCATTTAGATCACATCCACTGCTCTGCCCACAGAACACAGAACAGTACTGCATAGTACAGGACCTTTTACCCACAATGTTGTGTCGACCATTTATTTTAATCTAACATAAACCTAACCCATACACCCCTCAATTTACTGCCGTCCATGTGCTTGTTCAGCACTTATTTAAATGTCCCTAGTGCCTCTGACTCTACTACCACCGCTGGCATAGCATTCTATGCACCCACCACTCTCTGCTTAAAGAACCTACCTGTGACATCTCTCCTATACCTTCCTCGAATCATATTAAAAGTTTGACCCCTAATGACAGGGAAAAGTCTCTGGCTATCTACTCTATCTATGCCTCTCATTTCCTTGTACACCTCTATTAAGTAACCTCTCTTCCTTCTTCTCTCCAGTGTGAAAAGCCCTAGCTCATTCAACTACTCTTCGTAAGACAAGCCTTCCAATCCAAGCAGCATCCTAGAAAATCTTCTCTCACCCTCTCTAAAGCATCTTCATCCTTCGTATAATGAGGTGACCAGAACTAGACACAATATTCTAAGTGTTGTCTAACCAGGACTTTATAGAACTGTAGCAAACTTTGTGGCTCTTAAACTCAATCCCCCTATTAATGAAAACCAAAATACCATATGCCTTATTAACAACCTTATCACCTTGGGTGGCAACTTTGAGGACATGGACCCCAAGATCCCACTGTACCTCTGCCAAGAATCCTGTCTTTAACCCTGTATTCAGTATTCAAATTTGACCTTCTAAAATGAATATCTTCACATTTATCCAGGTTGAACTCCATCTGCCACTTCTCAGCCCAGCTTTGCATCCTGTCAATGTCATATTGTAGCCTGCATCAGCCCTTGACACTATTTATAACACTACCAACTTTTGTGTCATCAGCAAACCTATTAACCCACTTTTCCATCTCTTCATCCAAGTCATTTATAAAACTACAAGGAGCAGAAGCCCAAAAACAGATCTCTGTAGGACACCACTGGTCACTGACCTCCAGGCAGAATACTTTCCATCCACAATACTTGCTGCCTTCTCTCAGCCAACCAATTCTGGATCCAAGCAGCCAAATTTCCCTTTGTCTCATACCTCCTAACTTTCTAAATGAATCTACCGTGGAGAACCTTATCAAATGCCTTACTGAAATCCATATACCTACCACATCCCCTGCTTGACCTTTGTCAACTTGTCTCTTCACATACTCAAAGAACTCAATAAGGCTTGTGTGGCATGATCTGCCCCTCTCAAAGCCATGCTGACTATCTTCAATAAAACTGTATTTTTCCAAATAGTCATAAATCCTATCTCTCAGGATCCTTTCCAGTACATTGCTTACCATAGACGTAAGACTGACTGGTCTGTAATTCACAGGGATTTCCTTATTCCCTTTCTTGAACAGAGGAATAATATTCACCTCCCTCCAATCAGCCAGTACTACTCCTGTGAAGAGTGATGATGTGAAGATCATGGCCAGAGCGGCAGCAATCTCTTTCCTCACTTCCTGTAGTAACCTTGGAAATATCTGGTCCAGCCCTGGGGATTTATCTATTTTGCTGATTTCCAGAATTTCGAGCGCATCCATTTCCTTGATATCCATCTGTTCAATCCTCTTCGTTACCTTTTCAAAAAACTCAATCGTGTCAGTAAGACATGATTTCCCATGCACAAAGCCATGTTTGCTATCCCTAATCAGTCCTTGCTTGTCCAAATGCATGTCAATCCTTTTCCTCAGGAATCCTTCTAAAACTTGCCCACAACCGATGTCAGGCTCGCCAGTCTATAGTTGCCTGGCTTTTCCTTAGCACCCTTCTTAAATAATGACACCATGTTAGCCAACCTCCATTCTTCCACCACCTCACCTGTGACTATTGATGATCCAAGTATCTCAGCAATGGGCCCAGCAATCACTTCTCTAGCTTCCCACAGAGTTCTAGGGTACACTCGATCAGGTCCTGGGGATTTATGCACCTTTATGCATTTTAAGACACCCAGAACCACCTCCTTTGAATTATGGAAATTTTTCAAGATGTCACCATCTGTTTCCTCACATTCAATATCGACTATTACCTTCTCCACAGTAAACACTGATGCAAAATACTTGTTTAGTATCTCCCCATTTCCTGTGATTCCACACATTGGCTGCCTTGCTGCTCCTTAAGGTGCCCTATTCTCTCTCTAGTTACCATTTTGTCACTAATGCATTTATGAAATACCTTTGGATTTTCCTTTAACCCTGTTTGCCAAAGATATCTCATGTGCCCTTTCTGACCTCCTGATTTCCCTCTTAAGTAATTCCTACTGCCTTTATATACTTCCAAAGATTCTCTCAATTTCTGCTGTCGAGACCTAACATATACTTCCTTCTTTTTCTTGACCAAAATCTCAATTTCTCTAGTCATTCAGCATTCCCTACACCTAACAGCTTTGCCTTTCACCTCAACAGAAACAAGCTATCTCTGCACTCTCATCTCATTTTTGAAGGCTTCTCATTTTCCAGTCATCCCTTTACCTGCAAACATCAGCACCCAATCAGCTTTTGAAAGTTCTTGCCTAATTTCATCAAAGTTTGCCTCTCTCCAATCTAGAACTTTAACTTTTAGATCTTGTCTATCCTTTTCCATCACTATTTCAAAACTAATAGAATTATTTCCCAAGAGTATGTCAAGTTTTGCACCTTCTCTTGCAGGTACGTCCACATACTGAATCAGAACATTTTCTTGCACACACTTAACAAATGTCTCTTCATCTAAATCCTTAACACTATGGTGGTCCGGTCTATGTGTGGAAAGTTAAAATCCCCTACTGTTACCACCCTGTAATTCATAAAGATAACTGAGATCTCCTTACACATTTGTTTCTCAATTTCCGACTAATTTTTTGGGAGTCTATAGTACAATTCCAATAAGGTAATCATCCCTTTCTTATTTTTCAGTTCCACCCAAATAACTTCCCTGGATGTATTCCCAGGAATATTCTCCCTAAGTACAGCCATAATGTTATCCCTCATCAAAAACACCACTCCCCTTTCTCTCTTGCACCCCTTTCTATCCTTCCTGTAGCATTTGTATCCTGGAACATTAAGCTGCCAGTTCTGTCCAAACCTGAGCCATATCTCTGTAGTTGCTATGATATCCCAGTCCCATGTTCCTCACCATGCCCTGAGTTCATCTGCCTTACCTGTTCAGCCTCTTGCATTGAAATAAGTAGAGTTTAATCTACTTTGTTCTCTGTTTTGTTCCTGCCTGCCTTGACTGTTTGATTTGTTCATTTTCCCAACTGTACCACTGTCAGTCTGATCTCTTTTCTCCCTATCTCCCTGAGTCACACCCCACCACCAGTCCACCTTTTTTACTAGTCAAAATCCTCCCAAGCTGCTCTAGCAAATATCCCTGCTAATATATTAGGCCCCTTCAAATTCAGGTGCAATCAGTCCTTCTTATACAGGTCACTTATACCCCAGAAGAGATTCCATGACCCATAGTCTGGGATGTTTTTTCTGCAGCATCAGAGATTGAGCGGTGATGTTATAGAGGTTTATGAAAACATGAGGTGTACAGATAAGGTGAATGACAGGTGTCTTTTCTCGAGGGTGGGGGATTTCAAGATTAGGGTGAGAAGAGAGAGATTTTAAAAATACATAAAGGTAAATGTTTTACACAGAGTGGTTCATGTGTGAAATAAGCTACGAACGGAAGTGGTTTGATTTGATTCGATTTATTATTACCACATGTATCTAGGCACAGTAAAAAGTGATGTTTTGCATGCAGTACAGACAGAAATACCAAAATGCATTAGGGTAATAGAACAGAGCAAAGAATACAATGTTACAGCTGCAGAGAAGCTACACAAAGACTGTGATCAAAATTAAATTTACAATTTGAGAGGTCCATTCAGAAATCAAATAAGAACAGGGAAAAAGTTGTTCTCGAATCTGTTAATACATTTGAACAAGAACAAAGAAAATTACAGCAGAAGAACAGGCCCTTCAGTCCTCTAAGCCTGCACCAATCCAGGTCCCCTCTATCTAAACCTGTCACTTACGTTCTAAGGTTCAGTATCATTCTGCTCCCTGCTCATTCATATTCCTGTCTAGATGACAGTATCAAGCCCGCCTCTACCACCTCCACTAGAAAAAGCATTCCAAGCAACCACCACTCTCTGTGTAAAGAGCTTTCCACGCAAATTTCCCCTAAACTATTCCCCTCTCACATTGAACTCGTGACCCCTAGTAATTGATACCCACTCTGGGAAAAAGCTTCTTGCTATCCACCCTGTGGATACCTCTCATGATTTTGTAGACCTCAGTCAGGTCTCCCCTCAACCTCTAGGAGAAAGTGAGGACTGCAGATGCTGGAGATCATAGCTGAAAATGTGTTGCTGGAAAAGCGCAGCAGGTCAGGCAGCATCCAAGGAGCAGGAGAATCGACGTTTCGGGCATGAGCCCTTCTTCAGGAATGAATCGACGTTTCGGAACATCGATTCTCCTGCTCCTTGGATGCTGCCTGACCTGCTTCATTTTCTCCATCACCCTTATCAAATGCCTTACTGAAATCCATGAAATTACATCTGCAACCTGTTCCTCATCAATCAATTTTGTCATTTTCTCAATGAATTCTATTAAGTTGGAAAACCATGACCTTCCCTGCACAAAATCATGCTGCCTATCACTGATAAGCACATTTTCTTCCAAATGTAAATAGGTCCTAACCCTCAGTATCTTCTCCAGCAGCTTCCCTACCACTGGTGTCAGGCTCACCATATAATTATCTAGATTATCTTTGCTACCCTTCTTAAACAAGTGGACAACATTAGTAATTCTCCAGACATCCGGTCCCTCACTCATGTTCAAGGATGCTGCAAAGCTATCTGTTAAAGCCTCAGCTATTTCCTCTCTCACTTCCATTAATAATCTAGGATAGATCCCATCCGGACCTGGGGACTTGTCCAGCTTAATGCCTTTTAGAATACCCAACACTTCCTCCATCCTTATGCTGACTTGACCGAAAGTAATCAAACGTCTATCCCTAACCTCAGCATCCATCCTGTCCCTCTCCTCGGTGAGTATCAATGCAAAGTACTCTTATCTCACCCATTACCTCTGACTTCATGCATAACTTGCCTCTTTTGTCCTTGAGTGGACCAACCCTTTCTCTAATTACGCTCTTGCTCCTTCGGGATTTTTCCTTAACTCTGTTTGCTAAAGATATTTCATGACCCCTTTTAGCCCTCTTAATTCCTCATTTCAGATTGATCCTACTTCCCCAATATTCTTCCAAAGCTTTGTCTGTTTTCAGTCACCTAGACCTTACGTATATATCCTTTTTCCTCTTAACTAGTCTCACAATTTGCCTGTCATCCATAGTTCCCTAATCTTGCCATTTCTATCCCTCATTTTCATAGGGACATGTCTGTCTTGCAATCTAATAAACCTCTCTTTAAAAGCCTCCCACTTATCAAATGTGGGTTTACCTGCAAACAGCTGCTCCCAATCCACATTCCCCAGCTCCTGCCGAATTTTGCTATAGTTGGTCTTACCCCAATTTAGCACTCTTCCTTTAGAACCACTCTCATCTTTGTCCATGAGTATTCTAAAACTTATGGAATTGTGATCACTATTCCCAAAGTAATCCCCAACTGAAACTTCAACCACCTCTATTAATACGGTGCCTCCACGGTGGCACAGTGGTTAGCACTGCTGCCTCACAGCGCCAGAGACCCAGGTTCAATTCCCGCCTCAGGCGACTGACTGTGTGGAGTTTGCACGTTCTCCCCGTGTCTGCGTGGGTTTCCTCCGGGTGCTCCAGTTTCCTCCCACAACACAAAGATGTGCAGGTCAGGTAAATTGGCCATGCTAAATTGCCCGTGGTGTTAGGTAAAAAGGGGTAAATGTAGGGGTATGGGTGGGTTGCGCTTCGGCGGGGCGGTGTGGACTTGTTGGGCCGAAGGGCCTGTTTCCACACTGTAAGTAATCTAATCTAATCTAATCACCTGGCTGGGCCCATTCCCCAGTGTCAGGTCCAATATGGCCCCTTTCCAAATTGGACTATTTACATACCGCCCTGTAAAACACTCCTGGATACTCCTTACAAATTCTGCTCCATCCAGACCTCTAACACTAAGTGAATCCCAGTCGATGTTGGGAATCTTAAAATCTCCTATCACCACCACCCTGTTACTCCTACATCTTTCCATAATCTGGTTATATATTTGTACCTCTATCTCATGCTCGCTGTTAGAAGGCCTGTAGTACAGCCCCAACATTATTACCGTACTCTTCCTATTTCTGAGCTCTACCCATCAATGCCTCACTGTTTGAGTCCTCCACAGTGCCCTCATTCAGCACAGCTGTGATATTCTCTCTGACCAGTAATGCAGCTCCTCCACCTCCCTCTCTATCCCACCTGAAGAATCTATATCCTGGGATATTTAATTGCCAATCATGCCCTTCCCTCAACCAAGTTTCAGTAATATCAATAACATCATTCTCTCAGGTACTAATCCAAGCCCTCAGTTCATCTGCCTTACCTACTACACGTCTTGCATTAAACCTCAGACCACCAGCCTCTTTGCGTTCATCATCTGCTCCCTGCCTATTCTTATCCTTAGTCATGCTGACTTCACTATCTAGTACCTTAAAGGCTTTAGTTACTACCTCCTTACTGTCCACTAACCTCCTCATTTAGTTCCCATCCCCTGTCACATTAGTTTAAACCCTCCCCAAAAGTTTTAGCAAAGGCACCCCCTCGGACATTGGTTCTAGTCCTGCCCAGGTGTAGACCATCCAATTTGTAATAGTCCTACAACCCCCAGAACTGGTCCCAATGTCCCAAAATTCCTTCCTCCACCATCTCTCAAGCTACACATTCATCCTGCCTAGTCTTTTATTTCTACACTTACTAGCACTGGTAGCAATCTTGACATTACTACCTACTTTTAGTGCCACCCTGCTGTTATTCATCAGTTGGACTCAGGAGTCTGTTTCCATGCTGTATGACTTTGTGACTTGCTAAAATCACAATGCATTGTCCAGTTCTTTATTTTGCAGCATTAGTTCCAATTATTTTGTAAATGGTACACGCTAAAGATGTATCTTTTTCTTTATGTGGATCCAGTATTTGGCTTAGCGTTAATGCTGAAGCAAGTTTCTGTGCTGAAGTACAATGCTAAATTAGAGATTGGGCTCAATTATTCCAACTCAATCATTAAATGCTCTCATACAATTAGATGAGGCAATTGATTCAAAAACTCAACAAGCACATCTAATGCAATGCTGATTTACACAAACTCTGAATTTACTTACTATGGTATTGTTGGAACTTAACTTACATACTAAAGGATATGATAACTAAAATTGTTTTCTGCGTGTAAAAGAATGACAAAGCAAAACTGGTAAGCTCTGTTAAAGTTAACATAAGTTCTGTAAAAGGCATGACACATTGTGAAGCAAAGAAATGAGCTAATCTAGGATGTAGAAAGACCTTTTATTTAAATGTCATTGGATAGCCCCAAGGGGGCTGTCAACCTCTTTAGCAATAAAACCTGGAAACATGCTCGATCTTGTCCAATAGCTGTGGAACAATGTATAACAAGCCCTTGAAATGTTCACTGCTGATGAATAACAGCAGGGTGGCACGAGATCAGGTATAATCTTTTGTACTGAACACTTTAAAGAAGTTCATAGAATCAAGAAAGCACAGTCAGGTGTCCCTTCCTTTCCCCATCCAATATTTTTAATCAATCAGTTCAGGCCTGTTATTACACATCTCTGGAACATGGTGGGACTTGAATCCAAGTCTTCTCATTCAGAAGGAGGGACACTACCACTGCACCAAAAGAAGCCTACCATGGTAATTAATAGCTAGTCTCTCGTCATGATTAGTTAGGCCAACAAGATGATAACAAAAGAGGTTTACTTCATTGAACATACAGCCAAGCTGGGAATAAAACATGGATTGTTTGCAAGTGTACATCATCATCTAAAAGCTCTTGAGGCAGTGGTAGTGACCCTACTTCTAAGCCACGAGGTCCAAGTTCAGGTTCCACCTGTTCCAGTGGTATATCATAATATCTCTGAACCGGTCAATAAAGTTATGACATCATCATTGAGAAAAGAAGAGAGACAATAGATACTAATCTATTGTGGGCGGCACTAATAAATTAGTGGGCGGCACGGTGGCACAGTGGTTAGCACTGCTGCCTCACAGCGCCTGAGACCCGGGTTCAATTCCCGCCTCAGGCGACTGACTGTGTGGAGTTTGCACGTTCTCCCCGTGTCTGCGTGGGTTTCCTCCGGGTGCTCCGGTTTCCTCCCACAGTCCAAAGATGTGCAGGTCAGGTAAATTGGCCATGCTAAATTGCCCGTAGTGTTAAGTAAGGGGTAAATGTAGGGGTATGGGTGGGTTTCGCTTCGGCGGGGCGGTGTGGACTTGTTGGGCCGAAGGGCCAGTTTCCACACTGTAAGTAATCTAATCTAATCTCATCAGCAAACAAAATATCGCAGTAAACCATAGATTACAGTCAGTGTTGCACAATGAATGCAACTGCTTATCACTGCCCTATTCTACATATCCCAGTTTCATAAATATTTTTGAAATCATAATATATGTGCAGTTTAAATGTGATTTTATAGTTAGTCTGAGCTGAATGCCCCAACTTAGTCTGCAATTGTAATTAACCTAAGTCTTAAATTAAAGCAAATCCCAAATCTTACACCAAGCAGGTCTTCTTACCTGAGTCAGAAATTTGTGGCTTCAAATCCTACTCCCAATCATGATCACAAGGTTACCACAATGTAGTACTGAAGACTCTACTGTCTGAAACGCTGCCTTTCATTTGGGACATTAAGCTAAAGACCTGTTTGCCCATAGAACATAAAAGGTCTAAAGGTACAATTTCGAAAAAGAAGAACAGTGTTTTTGAGCCCAAAATTAACGCCTTAAACAATAATATTAAAACAGGTGATCAAGTCATAATTCAATTTCTGTATGTGAGAACTTAACTACGTGCAAATGGTTTGCCATATGTCCTAGATTATGAAAGATGGCAACACTTCAGTAAAATGCTTCACTGGTTGTAGAGCACTTTACAGCATCCGAACTTTGTGATATAAATGTTTCATAAGCTTTGATCCTTGGTTCATGCTGCATTAGCTGCATTGGTATCCTGGCTTGCTACACTTAAAGTTTTTTATTTGTAGCTCAGAGGGAGACAAAATTAATTGGGAATTCCAAATTTCAAATTTCAAAGATTACACAAGAGGTACCTGCTGGAAGTGACCATTTGGTGAAAAGCATATTAACGTGGCTTCAGAAACTTATAGTGGAATAGCCATGTGACCCCCAAAGATTTCAAATGAATAGTGCCTTACTATATCAAGCAACCAGAGTGTACGGGCGGCACGGTGGCACAGTGGTTAGCACTGCTGCCTCACAGCACCTGAGATCCGGGTTCAATTCCCACCTCAGGAGACTGACTGTGTGGAGTTTGCACGTTCTCCCCGTGTCTGTGTGGGTTTCCTCCGGGTGCTCCGATTTCCTCCCACAGTCCAAAGATGTGCAGGTCAGGTGAATTGGCCATGCTAAATTGCCCGTAGTGTTAGGTAAGGGGTAAATGTAGGGGAATGGGTGGGTTGCGCTTCGGCGGGTCGGTGTGGGCTTGTTGGGCCGAAGGGCCTGTTTCCACACTATAATGTAATCTAATTTAATCTAAAACTAGCATAGCATCAGTTTCTGTCTGGGAACAAGAAGAAACAAAAACTAATTAAGAACCTTGGTGAGGAAAATTAATTTAAGGAACGCTGTTACAATGATGCCGTATTAGCTAGGTAACAGTACAAAATAACTTCAGCACATCTGTACTTCACTCCATAGCCAACTGTTGTCAGCTATGGTCGTAGATATGCTGTCATTGATCCAATGCAGTTTCACATTATAATTATAAGTTAGCACAGAAGTGGCAATACTGAAATGAAGTAATGTGTTTCTAAATGAAGCATGTGCTCTAATTGCTTAACGAAAGTACAATTTTGATGTATAGAGTAATCAGATACTGAAATGATCAAAGATTTTGGAGTAGACAGAAAATATATTCTGGCTTCATTTTGAACAAGATTAGTTTTATAGCATTATTTCATTAAAGAACAACCTTTGTAATAGAACACAGACACAAAATTATTTCCCAGATTGCCATTGTTTAGGAAGAAGTGCTGGCCTCATAATTGGAAGTTGGGTCTTGACAGTTCTGTTCGATCTGTCTGTAAATGTAAGCCATCAGCGTGAGTGAACCTTCCCTTCTTGGTCAACAGGCAGAACACCAGACGATAATCAGCCACCTGTCTGTTTGCTTTTATTTTTAGCTGACCTCCTATTGCTAGTCATGGCAATTTTAAAAGATTGACTTCAGCAATGTCTCTCTCATTCTTTCTGCCTCACTCTTTTTCCATATTTTCTCTCATTCCCATACCTTTTTTTTTATCTCTGACACACATTCTCTCTCAAAGTGGAGTCACAGGTAGACGGGATAGTGAAGAAGGCATTTGGTATGCTTGCCTGTATTGGTCAGTGCATTGAGTAAAGGAGTTGGGAGGCCATGTTATGGCTGTACAGGATATTGGTTAAGCCACTTTTGGAATATTGCGTGCAGTTCTCCTCCTATAGGAAACATGTTGTGAAACTTGAAAGGGTTCAGAAAAGATTTACAAGAATGTTGTCAGGATTGGAGGGTTTGAGTTAGAGGCAGAGGTTGAATAGGCTGGGGATGTTTTCCCTGGAGCATCAGAGGCTCAGGGGTAACCTTACAGAGGTTTATAAAATTATGAGGAGCATAGATAGGGTAAATAGGCAAGGTATTTTCCCTAGGGTGGGGATGTCCAAAACTAGAAGGCATAGGTTAAGGTGAAAGAAAAAAGATGTAAAAGGTACCTAAGGAGCAACCTTTACATGCAGAGGGTGGTGCACGTATGGAATGAGCTGCAAGATGAAGTGGTGGAGACTGGTATGATTACAAGATTTAAAAGGCATCTGGATGGATATATGAATAGGGAGGGCTTAGAGGGATATGGGCCAAGTGATGGCAAATGGAACTAGATTTATATAGGAATCTGGTTGGCATGGAAGAGTTGGACCCAAGGATCTGTTTCCATGCTGTATGACTCTATGACTCTTTCTCCCTTTCCCACTAACAGTTTCTTCTTTCCTCAGTTTGATCGTTCATCTGCAAAATGTGATTTCTCGATATGCCTACGAGATATGCTCCCCAACTGTCTTGCTAGAAATGGAGTAGGGCCTTATAAACAGAGTCCTAAGATACTCTGCTCATGGTAATTTATAGCAAACATGAAAGGAAACAGAGGTTGGCACTCTGGAAGGTTAAACATGACTTTTGTTTGGTTCAGTCCATTTCTAGGAAATTACCATAACACCCACCAGTGGACAGCAAGAGTAGAACTATTTTTAAAATTATTATTCTATCATAGGATGTTGGCATTGCTGGTAAAGCCAGCATTAGTTTCCCATTCCTAACTGCCCTTGAAAAAATTGTGAGCTGCTTTCTTGAACCATGTGTGAGGAAGGAATTCCAGGATTTTAACCCAGTGACACTGAAGGAAGGTGATACTTTTCCAAGACAGGATGGTAAGTGGCTTGGAGAATTTGCAGATTGTGGTGTTCCTATGCATTGACTACTCCTGCCTTTTTAGGCAGGTGTGCAGGTTTGGAAATGGTCATTGGAAATTGTCATTGCCTGGTGTTATATGGTGTAAAAACAACCCACCACTTATCAGTTCAAGCGTGCATTGCATCCATATCTCACTGAAAATGGACACAAGCTGCTTTAGTATTTAAGAGGTGCTGTGCATTATGTAATTATTAATGATCATTCCCACTTCTGATGTTATGATGGAGGGAAGGTTATTGATGAAACAGTAGATGATGGTTGGGTCCAGAACACTAGACTGAATAACCCCTGCAACGATGTTCTGAAGTTGATTTGTGTGGCCTCCACCAGCTGCAACTATTCTGGTTTGAACTCGGTATGACTTCAACCACTGAAGAGGTCCTCCTCCAATTTCAATTGACTTCAAATTTGCCACAGCTCCTTGATGCCCCACAAATTAGTTAGATGCCAAGGATGATCATACTCATCAAAACTCTCAAGTTTAAATTTTACCAATGCTGCAATAAGATGGTGCATTGCCTTGCCAAGACCTAAGCTTAATATCCATTAACAAGTAATTGTCAGTCAGTGCTGCTTGATAGTTTTCATTTATTTGTCAATAATTTCAGGGTAGATCAATGGGATCCTAATGTTCTAAATTGGGTTTGCTCTGTTCTTTGTTATCAGAATAAACCTATGTAACTTTCCCCATTGCCCAGTAGATATTATATGTGCACTACAGCAGCCTGGCTTGGGCACAGTTGTTCTGAAGAATGAGACTGCAGCAGTGCTGCTGGCTAGGATCTTGTCAGGGCTCATAGCCTTTGCAATATGCAAGCAGCTATTAATTTACTTGTGCACCATAACATATCATGGAATAAAGGATAGAATGTTCATTCATCCAATGGCAGCTTTAGGGAGAAAATATTGGTTTATTTTCCACAAAGTTGTATGCACAGAACCTACATGCAATCATTCTTTCAGCAAACATATGCAGCTGTTTTATCATTTGTAAATCTGAACTGGTGCCTGTCCTTACAACATATAACCTCTCACACATTTTCAGTCAAGAACTTCTGGTGTGATTTGAAAAGAAAAGTCATTGAATTGTCAGTTATAAAATTTAACTAGTTACCAGGTTTGAACAATACTTGACTTTAAGCATTCAATATTAACCAGCAGTTAATGTTTAACAAAGTTGAAATTCCATCGTGAAATGTTTGACTTCAAAACACAGGACTAACACTATGAATAATGAATAATTTTAGTAAAAGCTGCAATATCACTAATAATTTATTAGCAATATTCCAGGACAGCAAAGAGAGAGTTATGGCCAATTCATGTATAATTAATAATATTGTAGAACACACCATTAATTTGTAATACATGCTGGTTACGTCAAAAGTAACAAAGCTGTTCCCTCATTAAATGACCTTGTCAAACTTACTTCATCTCTGTTCGTGTGGGATCTCAGACAGGCTATTGTTCTGCCAACATCATCATTAAGCCATAAGTGAATGTAATTAAGATGAAGTAACTTCTCCTCATGTACCAAACCATTAACATTCACTGCAAGTTAAGCGTCGATAAAGATTGGTTAAGATTTAGATTTAGATTATTTACAGTGTGGAAACAGGCCCTTCGGCCCTACAAGTCCACACCGCCCCGCCGAAGCGCAACCCACCCATACCCCTACATTTACCCCTTACCTAACACTACGGGCAATTTAGCATGTCCAATTCACCTGACCTGCACATCTTTGGACTGTGGGAGGAAACCGGAGCACCCGGAGGAAACCCACGCAGACACGGGGAGAACGAGCAAACTCCACACAGTCAGTCGCTTGAGGCGGGAATCGAACCCGGGTCTCGAGCGCTGTGAGGCAGCAGTGCTAACCACTGTGCCACCGTGCCGCCCACCAATTTAAATAGGATAAAACATTGCATCCTCCTTTACCTTGGTCTTGAGACAACGCTTCTTACAAAAGCACTACAGAAAGGAACATTTTAATTTCTTTAAAATGCCTGTGGAATCCACAATTTTTTCAAAGAATATTTTAAAAAAGACTTTCAGAATTTCATCATTGGTAAAGGGTTCAAATATAATTTAGTTGGATAACAATCCAATAACATAGTATAATAATAACTGGTCAATTTGACCTTGTCATCCTTGAATTGGAAGCATGAGCAACAGAATTTCAGATGTAAATGTCACGTGCCTGGGACAAAACATCTGTAGCATGGGAAGAACAGAGAAGGCATAGTTACATACAGTCATGTGTATGATGTTCTTAACACTTTCAACAAGCTAAAATTAAGTTTGGAGAACAGATTATTAATTTGACAATTCTGTTGCTACACTTCAGGTTTGTTTGAGCTGACCAGACTGTTTAGTGAGGTTTATCAAAGGAGTTAGATCAAGGCCCTCTGTGGAAACCATGACATTAAGATTGTCGCGAACCTCACTGGTGATGTTCTGCAGTTGTGTGCCAATGACTGGCTCTGGGTAAATTAGATTGAGTGGAGCTACCATTGCAGGTGTCATGGGGACTAAAACCACTGACTGAGAAAAGTGAAAGATTCTGCATTGCAGGGACTGAGTTAGAAAGGCTAGTGTTTCACGTCATGCTACATAGTGTGGGTAGTGATCCAAATGCTTCTAATCTAATTAGATAATCTTTGTATCTGGTATTCCATATCATCTTAGTAATAATGACCGTCACTTGTTGTAAAAACCCATCTGATTCACTGATGCTTTTCACTAAAAGAAATCTGTCCTTGCCTGCTCTGGCCAACATGTGACCACATGATCTATGAAGAGCGGTTGGCTGTTAATGGCTCTTAAAAAATACAATCAATTAAGGATGGACAACAAATATTGCTTCATTTTTATGACACTTGTGATTTTTAACAACAACAATTTGTTAATTCAAGTTTAATTCATGTAGGTTCTGAATTGTGTTCAAGCAAATCCACCAAAAAGTGAGCTTTCATTGGTTATTTGCTCATCGGGGGTCATTTGTTAATTTAGTCATTGTGGTTTCGGATTCACTCACAAAAACTGTCACAGACTGTGTCCTAAGTTTAGCTGATCTGAGCTACAATGGGAAGTATGCCCATGCAATAGGCCTTAATTCCTGAGTTTACACATCTAAGGAGCTCTTACTCACTGTCTCAAGACTCCAGCTGCAAGTGAATGTGCGGATGTGGCATGAGATTAAGGCCCATGTCCAACTCCTTCACTGCTGGATAACAGGTATCCTATCAATAAGGCAAATAGTGAGGAACAACATCGACAAATGAAATAATTAATAGAAAGGGATTTATAGTCATAGGAACACTCATGGAAGATTTTTTTAAAAAAGGTATAGATTCACATTACACAAGAAAAGTTTTGTTAACTGACACATTAAGCCTGTCGTGTCTGAGTCTGAGAGAACTGTTGCCTATAATTTCAAAAGGACACGTCAAGTCTGCAGAGGATTCAGGAACATCAGGAAGGTCACCAAGCTAAAGACTTGGAAAGACTAGTAAAGAGCAAATTTTATCCAGTGACCAGTCTAGAAGCCTCATGTTGCTGTATTGCTGGTTGCTTTGAGAGAAAAAAGGGAGTGTAAGCTGGCATCTCTCAAGGAATTCCAACAAAATCAGATGAAGTTGGAATGAATCGGATGCACAGCATTAGTTACCTGAATATTAAAACGTATACCAGAAGACAATACAATGATAAAATATGAAAAGTTTATGGAGGGAACTCCAGAGTTTAGGGCCAAGGAAGCTAAAAATCAGGTCACTAATAATGGGATGATAAAAATCAAGGCTATGCATCAAGCCAGAATTGGAAGAGTTGCAGAGATCTTGGAGGACTGTATGACCAGTGGAAACTGCAACAAGAAGGACATAGGTGAAAATAAGAACTGGCTCTGTAATGGCCATTATTTTGAATCAAGCATGCTCTAACATTTTACCTTCTCTTGTTCTGTCTTTTGGGGTTTGGTAGGGGTGGGTGAGCTGGGAAGGGATAGGCATTGCTAGATGAGAACAGAGTTACGGAGCACATCCCAGAAGTTGAGAAGTCTTGGCAACTCATTTTCTCAGGGATGGTTAAATACCAAGAGATCAGAGAACAAATCCTGGAAGGTTTACGAAGGTCAACTCATAACATGCAGAAGTTCAACTGTCTGCAGCTTCTCATGTAGCTTGGAGACGGCGCTCTTTTATGTGCAAATTATTTGGAACAGAGGATGGGTAGAGATATGACAAGTATAGAAAAATCAGCTGGCTCCATACATCACAGTTTAATTCCAAATTTAATTGAAATACATGCACAAGCCTGATCCCCATGAAACAAACCAATTGTATGAGCCATGGAGCAATACTCCCAAATAGATGTGGAAAGAGCAAGTGTCCTAATGTAGCCACAACCAGAGGGAGCTTTATACCTGCATTGTCACTGTCAAAACATAGTAGATATCAGACCACAAGGAGGCAGTTTAATGAATTTGAATTATTGGGGAGCAGGGAAATTCAGGAAGACAAATATTCTTTCCTGTGCTAACAGAGATTGATCAAAGTGCCCAGCTGGCATAAATCTGAACCTTTGCAGGAATGAATAATGGTATCCATTCCTTGATTTAATATGTGCTGCTCAGCATTGTTTGCAAAGAGAAGCAGAAAGTTTTCTTCATCCAGAAAACCCTAAAGTTACAGCAATTTTGACAATGGTCACAGATGCATATTTTGGACTAAGAGTACGGATAGAAGAAAACACAAGCACAAAGCCCAGAAGGTGACTCATCAAATTAGACACATTTTATCTGAACAGTTAGTTTACACAATTTAAAACTACTGCACTCCCTCTATTGTTAGCACTTTAAAATACAGCAGCACACTGAGTGCACACATTGGTCCATGTGAACAGTAGGACAGCAAAGCTGTTACACAAAAGCATGAGATAATGAGATCAATGAGATCCTTATATTAAAAAAATGTGAGCTTTTACTATTGCAAACAGCAAGCAGTCATCAACTCTGCTGAAGGTCTGGACTACTTTGCAAGCTGCAGGATGGTCTCAGCATAACAAAGAATGATTAGTAAAGATAAACAGAAAACAGTAAGCTAATGGCAATACCACTCTCAAATCATAAATCTGGCAATGAGTGGATTAAAAGATGGACTAAGAGTTGTGTATCTTCAGTACCAGTGGTGATCTCTTTAACTCTGCTTGCTTTGCAAAAATGAAATCTCACTTTAAATTCCCCATTAACTATAGAAGAATATTAAAATACATTAATCAGCCATTAAGTTCACCATAAAAGCTATGTCTAGTAATTCACAGTATAAGTCCCTTTTTAACAAGTTGAAGATTCTTAATGATTGTGTTCATTGGGTACCCATCCTTTTTTAAATACACTGTATAGGTGATTTTCCTCTGCTCTACGTAGTTCCTCTGTGCTGCAGTGTGTGTTGGCTCAATGAAATAATGTTCTGATGCAGCTTTGTTTGTGTATGTTGGAATGATTGTTTCTGTAGTTCAATATTTGGTCCATATGTGTTGTTTTCCTGCAGATGCTGGTTTGAATCTCCCCATTGGCTGTTCGCTCTACTGCAACACCGAGGCATGGTCATTGTTGTTGTTTTCCTCCTCTATAGTGAATGAACACAGTCCACTGATTTCTGAGCAACAAAACCAAAGAAGCAGACAAAACACCATCTAGAAACCCCAAAGACACCTCAGAAATGACTGCCAGACTACTCAGATCCCTTGGCATCATGGTAGCCCACAAACCAACCAACACACTAAACTAACAGTTAATGAACTTGAAAAACCCTATACATATAACAAGCAAAACTAATGTCATTTACAAAATACCTTGCAAGAATTGTAACAAACACTACATTGGACAAACAAGCAGAAAACTAGCCACCAGGATACATGAACATCAACTAGCCACAACAAGACATGACCCTCTCTTACTAGTATCCTTACATACAGATGAGGAAGGACATCACTTTGTAACAACACATCCATCCTAGGACAAGCCAAAAAGAGAGACACGCGAGAATTCTTAGAAGCATGGCATTCCAACTGGAACTCTATCAACAAACACATTGACTTGGATTCCATTTACCACCCTCTGAGAAAAAGAACTGGAAATGACATCACCATTGGAAATGATGTCACCACAGGAAATTACATCACCAACACAAGGAAACCCAAGCATATATATAGAAAGTGAGCTACACCACCAGTGCTTCATTTGGAGGCTCACTGAAGATGTTACCTAGTATGGTGATGAAATGTCTGAAAATGAACCTTCCAACTCAGCGAGCAAACCTGCATCCTATTTTTATTATGCTTGGTGAGTAAGTGGTTTAGAACACTGGAGCAGGGAATGGAGGAGGTGTGGTGGAAGGGATGGCTAGATGACTGAGGGAGGAAAACGCATTCTCCTCCAATATGTCCATCCTTGGCCTCCTCCATTGCTGCAGTAAACAGACCGCGAATTGGAGGAATGACATCTCCTCTACTGTCTAGGCGGCGTATAGCCCCAAAACTTAACATTGACTTGTCAAATTTCAAATAAACTTCCCACCCATCCCCCGGCTCCCATTCCAGCCCTGCCTCCTCCCTTCCATTCCTCTGATCAAACTTTCCTTGTAGCCAACAAACAGATTCATACCTCCCATTGACCAACCAGGTTGTACCCACTCCCTCTATTCACCTTTCATTACCTCGCCATTCTATTTTCCTCACCCCCCCCCCCCCTCCTTTTATCTGTAGCTCCCCCTGCCCTCACCCACAGTCCTGAAGAAGAATTATACCCAAAACATTGATTTCTCCACCTTCGGATGCAGCTTGGCTTGCTGTGTTCTTCCAGCCTCCTTTTTCTCAACCTTGGATTCCAGTATTTGCAATTTCTTTGTCTCTATCTACTGTGAGGGAGCTGCAGTCATGCTTTCTTGTAACAACAGTTACTAAACTGTTTGCAGTGAATCTGTCTCATGAGTAATCCTGTAATATAACTTCAAATAAACAACTCATCTTTAGTTTATCAGTCGCAGTGTAAAACTGAAAGTTTGTGTTAAGCAATCATAAAATCACAACAAAGGGAACAATTTAAACCATTGACTCATTCCTTCGGGTCACTAATTACTACAAATTTGATTTAAAAAAATTCAAGTTTACTGCTTTACTTTTCCTTTGACTCATTTCCCCTGTTTCACAGTCTATGGCCTTTTCTCTCTTTTATTAAAATTTCTTTTTCTATATTTCATTTTTTTTCACACTTTCAGCAAATTAGGATACAGAATCTTTTTGATCTCAAAGGTTCAGCAAACATCTAAAAGAGATTTTCACTCCACAATTCCTAGTCTAACAAATGTGATCATCCATAGAATCACAGAGCACCAAAGAAGCCATTTAGCCCATCATGTTAATATCAACTATCTGAAATAGCTATACAGTTAGGTTTGCATCTCCTGATTCATGTTTTTCTTTTAAAATATTTATCAAATCCCTTTTTGAAAGTTAATAATGAATTTGCTTCCATCACTTTTCAAGAAATGCATTAAAGGACTCACTGTGTAGAAAACATGAATCCTCATGCTATCTCTCCTTCCTTTGTACATCCTTTAAATCTATATCCGCTGGTTCCCAAAACTTCTACAACTGGCAACAATTTCTCCTTATTTAGTCTTTCAATGATATGTAGATTTTGAAATCCTCAAATCTCCTATTCACGACCTCTTCTCAGATTAAAAATCTTAGTTTCTCCTAACATTTCACTTAACTTAAGTTCCTCACCTCTGCCACCATTCCAGCAAATCCTATCTGCACCTTGTCCAAAGCTTTAACATCTTTCAGAAATTGTGGTGTTCAAAATGGGACACAATACTCAATCAGAGGTCTAACCAGAGTTTTATGGAGGTTTAGCAAAACATTCTGTTCTGTACCATATGCCATAATTAATAAAGCCTATAAGTCCATATCCTTCTTAAAACATTTTATCAACTTCAAAGATTTGTAAACATAAACCCTGTCAGTTCTTGACACCCCTACTGTAAGATTGTACCATTTTGTTTATATTGCTTTCCCTTATTCTTTCAACCAACACATATTTCTTCAACTTTTCCACATCAAATTTTATCTTCCATATTTCTAACCTTTTCTCCAATCAATGGTCTTCTGAATCAAACATGGAGAATACTGGAAAAACTCAGTCGGTCTGGCAGCATCTGTGGAGTCAGCAGCAGGGTTTCAAGTCTGGTAAGACTCTTCTTTAGAATGGCTCACTATTGCTCGATCAAAATCCTGGAATTCCCTCCCTCATGGTTATTTTGGATGCAGCTACATCATAAAAATTCCAGTCGATCAAAATGGTAGCTTACCACCACCTTCTCATGATGGGTAATAAATTCAGGCCTTGATTCTAGTGCCACACCCTGTAACTGTATAAATAAGAAAGAAATTCCTCATATATTACTTTATTTCAACCCGTCTTTAATCATGAAGGAAGCTTCAGCTTTAGATTTGGTTCCCATTCCCCACATGGGAATGTGAAATTCATCTCTACTTCGAACATTTTGGGACTAAATTAATTTAGGATATCTGGATGGCATATAAAAGTTGGACTGAAGGATCTGTTTCTGTGCTGTACATCTCTATAACTCCATGATTCCTAGTCAGATACATAAAATAATTTTTCCTTTTTTTTCATCTTTTGGTTGAACAGCACCTCATGTCCTTATAAAACTTCCCCCAAAATGCATCCATTTCAACTAGACAGCACCTTCAAACTCTATGATGTCTACTAACCAAAAGCACAAGGAGTGTAGTTTCCCGCAGATGCATAAGAACACCATCTGCGGATTGGAAGTTCCCTTCCAATCACTCACCATTCTGACTTAGAAATATATTAGTGTTCCTTCACTATCACTGGGTCAAAATCTGCAGCCCCTACCATGTTGCCTGCATCTGTTGAAGAAGGCAGATTACCACCGCTTCAATTAGAAATGGGACCAAATGCTGAACATATCAGTGATCAAAATATACCAAGAGTAGATAAAAACCTACTCCGTGAATTTGAGTTCAACTATCTAACCAGACTTTGGATAAAAAAATAGTTCCTTTCGAACTCCTAACTAGATTTATTAAAGATCCTTTCATATTAATGACTTGTCCTTTTAGTGTTTCCAAGAAGTGCAAACATTTTCTCTTTGTCTACCTGGCTTTCATCATTTTAAAGACTTTTATAATGTCACATCTTAACCTTTGCTGTCTTTGAGACTTGCAACCAAATTGCAATGAGCCAACCTCAGATAACCTGAAATTCCAGGTGTGGTGAAATTGTCAGCCATTCTTGCCAGCACAATAAGAAGTCCAATCAAAAGATGCCAATGATAAATTGAAGCTTCAGATTAGTAATGCTGGATTAGCCAAATTTATGCACGCTACTCACTTGACTTCCCCAACTTTACTGTGTGGAGTTGGGTGTGCACTGATGGACTACTGCACCAGTTCAAGACGAGGCATCCTCTTCTGTGTGGTCAGTGGTGACAGTGTAGCTGTACTGACAGCAACAGATGATTGGATGTAGAATGGTGTCACTAACCATGCACCAAGAGACATTTTTACTCTGGCTGAAATGGACCTCTCTTCCCATCTTATCACATTGTGCTTTAATATTTGGAATTGGAAGCTGTAAGCATGGAATGTGAAACAAGGACCATATCATTACACCACCTTGGATAACCTGAAAAGCTGCCATTCGTGAAATAGGAAAGTTTAAGAAGCCATGTTGATTTGGGAATGTAAAGATGTTACCCAGGTAGTGTGGGATTAATAAAATTAGTTTTATTAGTGTGGGACAGCCAACAGTTTTGAGATGTGGGTCAGGAGAGTAGACAATGAAAAGAATGCAAAATATTTATCTCAAAAACTCTGGAGGAATCTGATGAATGCATCAGGGTTGAGGAGATTTGCTTCCTTTCCAGGAGCTGGATTCTATGGCGGTTGAATAATCTCATCCTGGAGCTGTAGACTCTGCTATAAGTGGCACAGGTAGTTGTTGATGAGGAGGGTGGGTGAAATGCTTTGGATTCTGCACACTCTTCACACGACCTCCACGTGCTCTATGCTCAAAATTGTTGCCGTTTTTGTGGATATTTCTCCTGGGTAAGCAATTCCTATATGTAGGGGTGTACTGTACATGCTTATAACAAAATGACACATGTCTTGGCAGTCAAGTTGGCTGACAAATAAAAAGGCATCCTGTCTGAGCTCTAATGTACAAGATGGCTGACAGGAGCTAAATAAGACAAACAATCTGTGTTGCCTTTAATTAAAAGACACACAGCATCTTGAACAGAGTTACACCAAGGCCATGATTACATCATTCTAGATTGTTGTGATAAGAGTATGTCTGCAAAATTGACCATTGACTAATCTTAGCCTTCATTAATGGTAGAATAATTGTCCCCATGAATGAATAAACACCAGGTGCAGGATACAGCCCAGTCAACTCCCTAAGCAGCTATCAGAACAATAGCTAAGGTTAGTTTGTAGAAAATAGTTGTTTTTTAAGTTACTCAGAATATTAAACAAAAAGGTTCTAGTTAAAGATGCTTCAGAATCATAGGGATAGCTTTAACACAAAAAGAAAGATACACATAACCCAAACTTAACAAAAATATGAAAGAAAAAGCATTTAGACCTAGATGTGAAGTTAACTAGCTTTAGGAAATAACTTTTCTTATGCGTGAACAAGATAGATTGTTCATGGCCCATTAATTCCAAAACCCTCACAGTAAGAATAGCTATATAACTTTATGTTATGTAACTAACTATGTAACAGAAGTCCATCTTACAAATAGAATAGCAAGAAAGTTAAAACTAACTGTCTTTTGTATAATTTCTATAGAATAAGAACAATAGAAAATATGAGGAGTAATTGAATTTGATAAGATAAAATATGAACAACAGAATTTAAACTGTCCAAACAGATAAGCCAGCCTGAGAGGCCTGAAGTTATGTAGCAACTAACTTTGGAATGTGAATGAATAGGATGCATAGAAAAATCACCAAGTCTTGGAGCTTATGTTGTCTGGTAAACACCATAAGATCATGGGAATCTCAGGTTGTCCATAGGGATGCCTATCATTGATTAGGCATTTTACAGTATTGAGTGTATGGATTAGGAGGAAAGGACTGTAACCACATTGTATGTGATCATTGTAATACAGAAATGTTTAAAACATTGCTTTTGACTGTACAAGTTAGAGTGTGTCATGGATCTTCCTTCTTAGGCCAATCTCAGGGGAAGGTCCTTTGGCCATCTCCTCGCATTAACCAGTTTCTGCTTGAATAAACATCTTCCACTCGCCTGAATCCTGTCTGCATCTTGAGTTTTCATCCCAATCGGGAGTTATGCTCCTTCAGCGGGAGGTTGCACTTATTTGGGGAGATTCTCAGGGTGCACTTGTCGCATTTTCCCTGCCATCCTTGTGATTGGTTACCATTGCAGAGCTTGGAGTAGAGCATTTGTTTAGGCATTTGTTTATTGTCTTATACTGGGCATGCAGACAATGGTACCTGCGCATTGCAGCTGATCATATGTTACAAATGCCTCAATATGAATCATCGGCTGTATCCCAAGGTGAGGCTACAAAGGCCACTGAGATCCTCCTAGGTATCAAAAATATGGAAATCATTTTTGACTGCATTGCTGATATAGCAGACCTATCTTATTTCACTTGAAATGAAAGAACAGTAAAGAACTTTGAAGTTTAAACTTTAAAGAACCAATGAAGATTCCAGATCCAACTCCCCAACATTTTCTCAATTCCTTTAGCTGTTTAAAACCAGCAGCAAGGACAAGGTGACTCACTGATGGAGTGACTTAAACTAGGTCAGTTAGTCGAAATTCATGCTCCATTCGAAATAATTTGTCTGCATAATTATTGGTGACAAAGTCTTTGATCTGTTATGTTCAACTCAAATGTCATTGTTTTCCAATCTTTATGTATTCTGTTCGGAAAAGTTACATCTTACACAAGTTACCACTTACAAATATTTATTGACAAAAGCAAATTTTAAACATGCATAAATGAAGTTAGTAGAAAAAGGCATATGTTCTTTATCAATGAATTATTTAAATTCAATTTCTTCTCAGTATTTTTTGCAGTATAATGTTGAACTGTATTGATTGTATGGCTTCTGAGCGTGAGAAACACTTAACAATCTAGTCCCTATATAATGATCAACACTATCAAATATCTTAACTTTCCCTGGTGTTTTCTTATCTCACAAGTCTCTTAATAGACACTGAAAATCAAACTTGCAATGCTGTAAGATTGTTTGTACTGTGCCCTGTGGAGAGATCTTGCCCTTTATTTCTATATTGGAAACTATTCTAACCATGGTGCAAATATTTGGCTGTGCAGGGACAATGAGAAGATGAAATTGATGCTATTGTTGCCACGAAGTGGGAAGGAAAAGGTTGACAGGATAAAAAGTCCTGTGCGAAGTCAGTATTTATTAATAATCAGCTTCAAAATTGTGTTCATCAATGATATTGGCTGGCAAAAGAATTTGTTCACATTTCTGTATATTCAACACATTATGTTAGACTTGAAACATTACTGTTTTTGCTGTGCTTTCAGTTCAGACTAGGCATTACATGAAAAAGGAAGACTGCTGTGATTAAAACTCATTACTATAGATCTTTAATCCTTTTGTTTGGGTGGAAGATTTGGTCGCAGAATAAATTGTATTGGAAATAATTGGCTATGTCTAGGGACCATTAACCTTTATAGAATATTATTTGCCAGTATTACAGTAAGCCATTGAACTCTGTGCATTATAAACACCCACCTTGGGCTTCACCACTAATCTCTGAACTATACAGATCCAGTCACTTCTATGCATGTTGGTAACAGCTTCTCTGCCTTTCTGTAGCAGAGACGAAGCCTGAGCTGGAGCTAATAACCCACAAAATTAATCCTTCATACTAGGAACAAATCCCAATGTTGATTCCTAATCACCCTTTAATAAGGCTTTAACAAAATTAATGAGACTTTTTTGTTTAGCACTTTTGTATTAATAGATTCAAAGTGGTTTTACAGCATTAGAGTAGAACTCAATGCAGTAATAAATGCAAGAAGGCTCTTAGTGAAGTAATGTCTTGTGACTTCAGTGCTAGAACAATTCCTTTCTAATACAGTTTGTAATGAATGGAAATGATTATTGATGGTGTAAAAGATGACAACATTTATTTTAATTGTGGACCAAAATGAGAAAAGGATATTGCTTTAATCCAAAGACAATGTAAAATTTGCTACACTTTTTAAATCAAGTTACTGGAACTCACTGTGAGTTGTTTTTACACTATTACTTTGTTCAAGCAGTAAGGGGAGATGTCCAAGATGCCATGGCACCATAGGTGTAAGCAGAACAAGCATCACTCAGAGACAGACTGCAGACTGGTGAGCGCAAACAAAACTGGTTGTGGAGGGCAAGAGTCATCATCAATGACAAAAACTTTGGTTCAAACATAAGTGTACAGAAGATGGATGAGCCATGCAGGTCATAGAGTCATAGAGATGTACACCGCGGAAACAGACCCTTAGGTTCAACTCATCCATGCCAACCTGATATCCCAACCCAATCTAATCCCATCTGCCAGCACCTGGCCCAAGTCCCTCCAAATGTTTCTATTCATAGACCCATCCATGTGCCTTTTAAATGTTGCAATTGTACCAGCCTCCACCACTTCCGCTGGCAGCTCATTCCATACACGTGCCACCCTCGGCGTGAAAACGTTGCCCCTTAGGTCTCTTTTATACCTTTCCCTTTTCACCCTAAACCTATGCACTCTACTTCTGGACTCCCCCACCCCAGGGAAAAGACTTTGTTTGTTTATCCTATCCATGCCCCTCATGATTTTATAAACCTCTATTAGGTCACTCCTCAGCCTCTGATGCTCCAGGGAAAACAGCCCCAGCCTATTCAACCTCTCCCTATAGTTCAAATCCTCCAACCCTGGCAACATCCTTGTACATCTTTTCTGAACGCTTTCAAGTTCCAGAACATTTTTCCGATAGGAAGGAGACCAGAATTGCACACAATATTCCAACAGTGGCCTAACCAATGCCCTATACAGCCGCAACATGACCTCCCAACTCCTGTACTTAATACTCTGACTAATAAGGGAAAGCATACCAAATGTCTCCTTCACTATTCTATCTACCTGCGACTCAACTTTCAAGGAGCAATGAACTTGCACTCCAAGGTTTCTTTGTTCAGCAACACTCACTCAGATCTTACAATTAAGTGTATAAGTCCTAATAAGATTTGCTTTCCCAAAATACAGCACCTCACATTTATCTAAATTAAATGCCATCTACCACTTCTCAGCCCATTGGCCCATCTGGTCAAGATCCTGTTGTAATCTGAGATGAACTTCTTCGCTGCCCACTACACCTCCAATTTTGGTGTCATCTGCAAACTTACTAACTTTACCTCTTATGCTCACATCCAAATCATTTATATAAATGATGAAAGATAGTGGATCCAGCACTAATCCTTGTGGCACTCCAATGGTTACAGGCCTCCAGTCTGAAAAACGATCCTCTACCACAACCATCTGTCTTCTACCTTTGAGCCAGTTCTGTATCCAAATGGCTAGTTCTCCCTGTATTCCATGGGATCTACCTTGGCTAACCAGTCTCCCATGGGGAACCTAGTCGAATGCTTTACTGAAGTTCATATAGATCACGTCCACCACTCTGCCCTCATCAATACTCTTTGTTACTTCTTCAAAAAACTCAATCAAGTTTGTGAAACATGATTTCCCACACACAAAGTCATGTTGACTCTCCCAAATCAGTCCTTGCCTTTCCAAATTCATGTACATCCAGTCCCTCAGGATTCCCTCCAACAACTTGCCCACCACCGACATCAGGCTCACTGGTCTATAGTTCCCTGGCTTGTCCTTACCACCCTTCTTAAACAGTGACACCATGTTAGCCAATCTTCAGTTTTCTGGAACCTCACCTGTGACTATCGATGATACAAATATCTCAATAAGAGGCCCAGGAATCACTTCCCTAGCTTCCCATAGACTTCTAGGGTACACCTGATCAGGTCCTGGGGATTTATCACCATCTGTCACCATCTATTTCCCTACATTCTATATCTTCCATATCGTTTTCCACAGTAAATACTGATGCAAAATACTTGTTTAGTATCTCCCCCATCTCCTGCGGCTCCACGTAAAGGCCACCTTGCTGATCTTTGAGGGGCCCTATTCTCTCCCTAGTTACCCTTTTGTCCTTAATGTATTTGTAAAAACCCTTTGGATTCTCCTTAACCCTATTTGCCAAAACTATCTCATGTCCCCTTTTTGCCCTCCTGATTTCTCTCTTATGTATACTCCTACTTCCTTTATACTCTTCTAAGGATTCACTCGATCTATCCTGTCTATACCTGACATATGCTTCCTCCTTTTTCTTAACCAAACCCTCAATTTCTTTAGTCATCTAGCATTCCCTATACCTACCAACCTTTCCTTTCACCCTAACAGGAA
>NC_057712.1:46793729-46813758 GCF_004010195.1 Chiloscyllium plagiosum
GCTATGTTTCTGTAATTGCTATGATATCTCAGTCCCATGCTTCTAACCATGCCCTGAGTTCGTCTGCCTTCCCTGTTAGGCCTCTTGTTTTGAAATAAATGCAGTTTAATTTATCAGTCCTACCTTGTTCTCTGCTTTGACCCTGCCTGCCCTGACTGTTTGACTCGCCTTTGTTCTCAACTGTACCAGTCTCAGATTGACCTCTTTCCTCTCTATCTCCCTGGGTCATACCCCAGCCACCCCTCCCACACCTTACTAGCTTAAATCCTCCTGAAGAGCTGTAGCAAATCTCCCAGCCAGTATATTGGTCCCCTTCCAATTTTGGTGCAATCCGTCTTTCTTGTACAGGTCACTTCTACCCAAAAAGAGCTTCCAATGTTCCAAAAATGTGAATCCTCCTCCCGTACATCAGCTCTTCAGCCCATGCATTCATCTGCTCTATCCTCCTATTCCTAACCTCACTAGCTCGCAGCACCGGGAATAATCCAGATATTACTACCTGCCTAACTGTCTGTCATCTCCCTCCAGAATCTCAACCTTTTCCCTTCCTATGTTGTTCGTTCCAATGTGTACAACGATCTCCTGCTGGCCCCTCTCCCCCTTAAGAACATTCTGCACCCTCTCTGAGACATCCTTGATCCTGGCACCAGGGAGGCAATGCACCATTCTGATTTTTCACTGCTGCCTACAGAAGCGTCTGTCTGTATCTCAGACTAGAGAGTCCCCTAACACAATTGATCTCTTGAAACATGACATACCCCTTAATTGCATTAGACTCAGTCTCAATACCAGAAACTTGGATGTTCGTGCTACCTTCCCCTGAGAATCCATCACTCCCTACATTTTCCAAATTAGCATACTTGTTTGAAATAAGGATAGCCACAGAAAACTCCTGCACTACCTGCCTACCTCTCTTACCTTTCCTGGAGTTAACCCATCTATGTGGCTGTATCTGAGACTTTCTCCCCTTCCGAGAACTGCCATCAATCACATCCCCTTTCTATTGTAAGTTCCTCAGTTCCTCTAACTGTCTCTCCAACCAATCCATTTGATCAGATAGGATTTGCAACCGATGGCATTTATTGCAGATAAACTCGCCCTAAACTCCCACATCCAACAAGAGCATATCACTCTACTAAAGGCCACTTTAGCTTCTTTGAATCTACAGACCCAGAAAATAGCACTGTCTTATTCCTCTACAAAACACTGCTCCAGGTTAAATTAATACTTACAGCTTATATTTTAAGTTTCACCAAGAGACATAGCTCAATAAAACCTATAATCAAGAAAGAACCCACTCTACTCTACTGCAGACTTATTGTAAGGCTAAGCTTAAAATGTCCACTTATCTGTTTCTGTACTGTGAGCTCTCCCAAACAGGTTCCTCCAAGATCAGTTGTGATTTTCACTGTTTGTTAGTTTTCCCAAACACACTCCGATGTCCAGCGGTACAAGGATTCAACAGCAAAGGCAGTAACTGCGTAGGTTCACTGTTGTGTCATTTAACAAACTTGTTTTCTTTCTTTCTTTCTTTCTTTCTTTCTCTCTCTCTCTCTCTCTCTCTCTCTCCTGTACTGACCTCACCATTGTGCTTCCTCTGTCTGTTCTACCTTTTAAAAGTGCTGTTGTTTTGACTTTTTTTTCTCCAAAAGTTCCAAAATAATGTAAGAGCATATAAAACAGTAATTGCTGCTCCTAGAATTCGAGGAAATAACTTCCAACACCTAAAATACCTCAGAAAAGGAGCATCTGTTACAGCCAGAAATTTTTATCATCCTCCATTTTGAATTACCCAGAATCCTTCCACCGGGTCTGCAAGAGAGAAAGACTCCCTCTATGCAGTGAAATAATCAAAATCTGAAGATTCTTTGTCATCAGTTTCTGCAAGTTGTTGTCTCTAACTAGTAACTGAAAGACTGAACTATTAAAGAGCTAATTTCCCTGTGTCTGCAATGAAGAACTACAAGAGCTTGAAAAGAATGTTAAGCTCAGAGATCAGAAGGACTTGGGAACAAATGGAATGCCTCATCGAATTCTGTAGTCTAGTGCTATTGAACTGTGGTTCCCCAGCATGTTTTCTTACCATCCATAATTTCAATGTTTGTTTTTCTGTCTGCATATATGAATAGGGGTCTAGGAAGGGTTTAGTGTTTTGGCTAGTGGTAATTCATAGAATCTCTGAAAGAATTCCTAATGGTAGTGTCCTCGGCTCAACCTTCTTTAGCTGCTTCATAAATGACCTTCCCTCTGACAGAAGGTCAGAAGTAGGGATGTTCGCTGATTGCACAATGTTCAGAACCACTCATGACTTCTCAGTCCATGTTCAAATGCAACAAGATCTGGACAGTATCCAGGCTTGGGCTGACCATCATGAATAAGATACAATCTAACCACCACACCTTGGCATTCAACAGTGTTATCATCACTGAATCTCCTACTCTAAACGTCATTGTCATTGACCAGAAACTGAACTGGACTCACCACATAAGCACAGTGGCTACAAGAGCAGGTCAGAAGCTAGGAATACTGCAGGGAGTAATTCACCTCCTGACTCCTCAAAGCCTGTCCACCACCTACAGGGCACAAAGTCAGGAATACTGCCTGGATGAGTGCAGTCCAAACAACATTAAAGAAGCTTAACACTATCCAAGACAAAGCAGCCCACTTAATTGGCACCACATCAACAAGCATCCACTCTCCCCGCCACTGATGCTCAGTTGCAGCAGCATGTACTATCTACAAGATGCACTGCAGAAGTTCACCAAAGATCCTCAAACAGCACTTTCCAATCCTACAACCATGACCTGACATGGGAATACCACCACCTTCACTTACCCTTCCAAGCCATTCGCCATCCTGACTTGTTGCCATTCATTTACTGTTACTGGGTCAAAAGGCTGGAACTCCCTCCCTACGGGCATTGTGGACTGCATTGATTCAAGAAGGCAGCTCACCACCTCCTTCTCAAAGGCAACTGTGGATGGGCAATAAATGCTGGCCAGCCAGTGATGCCCACATTCCTACAAATGAATAATTAAAAAAACATTTACCTACGGCTAGAATTGCTTTCTTTGTAATGAATAGTAGTTTCATGTAAACTGCAAAGATGTAGTTGGTGTTTTCTGTTCACCTGAATCTATCAGGCAGAAAAACTGAAGACTTTGAGTAACTTGATTAAACTGTTGCAATGACTCTGGGAGTAGTTCGGCTCCGTATCAATGCACTTTCTCTATGACAGTGACAGTTTAAAAATGACATTCTCCCAGCACATTGTGTGATCTTACATTAGACATGACAAGCAAACATTTCCAATAGAATGCCCATTCTTCATATGGAACCTGATGTAAAACAATGAAAACAAGTGATATAAAGTTTGTTTAAAAGCTGCCCTTTAGCAATTCAAAATAGATACCTATTACTCAGTACAAGAAGGCATGGGAAAATATATAAAAACAAAATGATGAAGGATCTTCACATTGTTGATGCTGAATGGAAATTCCCACCAAGGAAGTCTTGATGGAGAAATCAGAATCCTCAGTCTGGAATATCTGGGACACTTATTGAATAAAACAGATCTCATCAGTCTCCAAACAACACTCAGTGTCAAAAGAAAATTCTGTGTGTGTTACTTGATGTTGTAAGGGTAAATAGAGATGAACATCCAAATAGATTTCTTGATATTACTACATAATTTCAGCAGTTCACATGATTTGCAGGTTATGCTTAAAAAACAAAGATTTCTTTATCTCTATCCATCACTTCTGCTTCTGTTTTCTTGCATCAATCCTTGCCTCAGTTAAGTTTCAAAGATACTTTACTGTCTTTCTTCTCAATGGTGGAAATATATTCTTTCCTGCAGCTCACCTCAACTCGTTACTCCATATCTGGACCAAATGTTGCAAAGAGGTCTAAAGCTTAGTGCTCCAAGAGGAAGCCATAAATGAGCATGTCATTGTTGTGTGCCCATCTTATGATTGTAACATCGATGACACTTCCCATCACTTTGATTATTAAAGGACGTTCAAAGAGCAGTCTTTGGCTGGAGTCTGCCCTTTTTATGGACAGGACATTGTCTGGTACATGCCAGTATTTAGCTGCACTGGAACAGCAAGGCTAATAACTTAGATATTCCTGGACAATTAGTCTACAGTACAACTGATCAGATACTATTAGGCCCTGCAGCCTTAGCAGCATACAGTGGTTGCCTTCAATGGTTGCTCAGTGAAGCTAATGACTGCTATCTTTGATTATGGGGCCCCAGAAGCAGGCCAAGATGGACAGTCCACTTAAAAATCTGGCTGAAGATGGTTGCTAATTCTCTGCCTCAAGTACTCAGCAATTACAGATGGGGAGTTGTGGACTTGCTTCCTTTAGTTTGTTGTTTAATTGTGCGTTTCCTGTCACCACTGGATGTGGAAAGACTGCAGTGCATAGATATAATCCATTAGCTGTGGGGTCACTGAGTTCTGTATATAACTAGTAGTCACCGCTGTTTGACAGGCAAATAGTCTTCTTGACACGTTGCTCACATCTCAGTATTAGCTAAGCCTGGTGCTGCCCTCCTGTACTCTTCTTTGAACCCGGGTTGATCTTTTTAATGAATGATAATTTACCGTCACTTGTACTCTATTTTATGTTCTGTTCATTGTACAGTTAAAAGTTTCAACTGTTGCCACATTTCAGTGCCATTTGAATACTTTAACAATAAAAAGAATGAAAAGATAAAGTTGAAAGGGTCCATCTTCATTCTGCTGCTTCCGCCATGAGTCCTGAGCCACTCCCACCTGTGCTGGATCCACCAGCATCAGAGTTGCCACTCTTCAGGTGCTTTCTCTTCATCATTGGACCTACACTTGCCCTGCCAAAAGGAGCCCCTGCTGCCACCATCTCCAGGATAATCAGGAGATCCTGGCTCTGGGCATACTACAACCAGGAGTCTTTGGTTTTGCTGAAGCCACCGCCTTGCTGACGCATGTAGTCCGCCCTCAAGACCTACAATAACTAAGATTCCCTGGCTCTGCTGTCAGGCCAGGAAGTGGCTGTCTGGAGTGGATGGGCCCAGGAGCCTGAATGTTACTTACCTTGCCAACGTTGCCATCTTTATAGAGTTGCTATCTTAACATAGTTCTGGCTTGATAATCATGGTAGAAGGAGGATATGCTGGTCAATGAGGTTGCAGATTATGGTTGACCATTCCTGCTGCTAACAGGTTACAAGGCCTTATAGATGTCCAGTTTGAACAGCTAGGTATCTCTTCAGCACAGTGTTGGTGTCATACAAAATGAGGGAGGCTATGCTCATTAAAAAGATGCAACTCAGTCCCTACAAGGTCTGTGCAGTGGTCACTTGACTGAAATGGTCATGGACAAATCCATTTATGATTGTGTGATTGACAAGAACAAGGTCAAGAACCAGTTGCTCTGGTTTCCTACCACAGTCCAAAGTTGCATAGTTGATGTGGATTGGCCATGGGAAGTTGCCCCATAAAGTCCAGAGACATGTAGGGTAGGTGGATTAGCCATAGGAAACACAGGGTTACAGGGACAGGGTGGGAGTGGGTCTGGGTATGGTGCTCTTCACAGGGTCAGTGTATACTCGATGGGCTGAATGGCCTCTTTCCACACTGTAGGGATTCTATGATTCTATGAACATTTTCCCTGTCAGTTCTGAAGAGTCATATGGGATGCAAAACATTAACTTTGTTTCTGTCTCCACAATATTCTCCCTATATTCTCTGTATTTGTTTCAGATTTTCAGCATCCACAGTATTTTTCTTGTGTTTTATTTTATTAGTTCCCTCTCCACTTGCTAAAGACTCAGCCTAGCAGCAATGTCTTTTTAGGACTCCTGGAAGCTCAGTCAGTTTCAGTGTATGCAAGTAACTCTTAGTGATGGTGCTTGAAGACTCCCATCTGGAGTACATCTTATGCCTTTGCCACCTTAGTGATTCTTCCAAGCGGTATTCAATGTGGAATAGTACTGATCTATCAGTTGATGGGGTCGAGAGGTAATAATCAGCAGAATTGCAGCCATGAGACCTTATGAAGGCCAATGTCATTACTGTGTCACTCCATTTGGTAGGACTGCCTTCCAGTGAAATATGACAATGCTACAGGAGTTTCTCAGAATAGTAGCATTTTCAGTTGCTTCATCAATGACCATACCTCTATCATAAAGTCAGAAGTGAAGATGTTCACTGAAGATTGTGGATTCACAAGTCATCAGATACAGAAGCAGCCCCTGTCCATAAGTCATGGATAAGACCTAGGCTATTCAAGTAGCTTTCATTAGGTCCAAGTCTAGGAACTCCCTTCCAAACAATAGAGTCCACCTGCAGTATATGACTGTAGCCATTCAAAAAAAAAATCAGTTCAACATCACCTCAATAACAGTTAGAACAGAAAACAAATGCTGAGTATACCTGCAGCACATGCATCCCATGATAGAATAATAAACAAAAACCCAGTGCTACTGATAGAGTCTAGGCCTTTGCTGTGAGATATGATTTACCATCAATGACAATGTCAGGCTGTGGCTCAATTTCTCCATGGGACAATTCTCCCAATTTTGGCATAAGACTTCAAATATCAGACAGTAGGAACTTGCAAGGTTACCTGGGCTGAGTGTGCCATGATCATTTTAAATGAGTGGGTCAATATTGGACAGTCAGGCTGATTTTATTCTTTATGTAATTTTCTATTTTGGTTTGGTACAACTGCATGGCCTGCTCAGTCTTTGAAGAGAGCAGGTAAAAGTCAACCATGTTGCTGTACATCTGAAGTCATGTGTAGGCCAGACTGGGTAAGGACAATCATGCATGCCTGAAGAAGAGGAGTAAATTGGATAGGTTTATGTGACAATAAAATTATTTCATACTCAATACTGAGACCAGCTTTTCAACTCCAGATTTATTAACTAATGGAATTTAAATTCCACAAGCTGCTGTCATTGAATTTGAATGCCTATCTCCTTAGCATTCATCCCGTAATCTGAATTATTCTTCCAATAACACTATCACTGTTCCATCATTCCCATTAGTCAGCGAAGTTCTTTCACTGCTTTCCTTTGAGACATAATTTCTCTTTGCTGCTAGTCATGTCTAGTGAAGGCATATCATATTTATAACTCTAAACAAGCTGCTAAAATTGAAGCTTCTGGAACAATCTTTTATTTTTGAAAAGGGACATGAACCAGGCTGTTACAATGTTTGCAAAAGGTAAAGTGACCTTTAAAAACTCAACACGTTGCTATATGAATGTCTCTAGGTGGGGGTCTTCCCCTTGAATGGACATACTCTCCCTCTCTGAAATTCATCCTTGCCATTGTCCATGGTTAAAGTCAAATTCAAAATCAACAGACTTTTAGACTACACGTCCCCAGATTTGCAAATTAGTGAAAAAGAATTACAGAAGACCAGTTAATACATGTAGGTGTGAATGACCGCCTCCTTTGTACAGCAATGACTTAAACCTATTAAAAAAAACATTCTGAGAGTACACTAGTAGTTGATTATATAACTTAAACTTGTTTCTAATGCCAATACGATAAGAGCCAGAGAGCAACAGATAATTTGCAAAGAACATAACTGCAAGATAGGTCAAAGGAGTAAAGTAGTGACTTTGTAAACATGGAGGCTTCCACAATTTGGAAGTCAAGACTGATACTCCCAGTGTTGCACTAAGGTGTGTTGCATTGTGAGAGTTCTTAACTTCCAAATGAAAATTTGAAACCAAGAAGCCTTCTGTCCTCTCAGGCAAATGTAAAAATATGCCACATCAATATTTGAACATTCTGGGAAGTAGTGAAGATTTCCTGACCAGCCATTATCCCCTCCAGTCTACGTGATCAAAACACATGATCTTAATGGCATTTGCGGGGCTTGCTGAGTGAACACCTGAATGTTTTTCTCCCCTCAATGAAAATAATTATTGTACTTCAAAATGTGCTTCATTGTTGTAAGATGCTATTGGGCAAGTCGTGACCAAAAGTGTTAATAAGTGAAATTTAATTTATATATTCTTGAACAAAAAAGAAACTTAAGCACATCTTTTCTGAGTGCAATGCAAGCTATATGAAATGGAAGGTAGAATACAGAGACAGAGATTTCTTTGGTGAAAATTGAAAGCTGTTAGTTGAAGGGTGTTTGCACATTGGCAAATTTATTTTACTCAGCAGTGTTCCTATTTATTGCCTTTTTCCATATGGGACATCCTTATAAGAGCAAGATGATTTCAAAATCATGCCTGAAGGGCAAACCTTGTTAATGAGAACAAAATGTTGTCCAAAGTTAGATATTCTTTAAGTGTTTAATAGATTTCTTTATATTCTCAGTAGTTTAGGGAAGTCTTCATGATGTGCAATCACAATGTGGGCTGTCATTATGTAATAAGGCTGCACTGATTCACAGACTGTGATGATAAATTGCTAGTGAGTCCTTGAGGCTGCAGTTGTCCTTATGGAGAGATATTCAGATAATACTGTTGAGTTGGGGATTCCATGATAGTGATCCAATGATGATATAAGCCCATAACGTGTGGGAACAGAAGCAGGTCATTCAGTCCATTAAGTCCGCTCCATAAATCAGTGAGATCATGGCTGATATGATGATCCTTGAGGACTTATCTGCCTTTTCCCATACCTCAGAGCAATGAGGACTGATATCAGTCATCAAGGCTCTGTATGGTTTGACACCTTACGCTTAAAAGTGAACAACAAATTATAATTTGGCAGTTCATATGACCACAAAAATAGAAAGAAGAGTAAGATGTTCAACCCCTTGAACCTGCTCCACCATTCAATGGGCTGATCTGATGTTCCTATCATCTACTTTCCTGCATTTTCTCTGTAAGTCTTGATTCCCTTGCTGATCAGAAATATGTCTATTTCAGCCTTACATATGCACAAGGACTCTGCCCCACAGCTATCTGTGCAAGGAGTTCCAAGGAATCTCAACTCTTTGAGAGAAGAAATCCCTCATCACAGTGTTAAATTGGCACTGTTTATTTTGAGTCTGTTCCTTCTGGTCCTAGGCTGCCAGTGAGGGAAACATCCTCTCAGCATTTACTCTGTCAAGCCCTTTTAGATTCTTTTATGCTTCAATGTGATCACCTCTCATTTATTCAAATTTCAAAGAGTAGGGTCCCAAACAGATTTAGCCTTTTCTCATAAGACAATCCTCCATACCAGGGATCATCCTAGTGAACCTTCTCTGATCTGCCTCTGATGAAATGATGTATTTCCTTAAATAAGGGGAGCAGATTCCCCAGATACGATCTCACCACCAACCATCTTATATAGTTGCAGTAAAACCTCCCTACTCTTCTACTCTAATCCCCTTGAAATAAGGGCCAACATTCCATTTGTTTTCCTGATTAACTATTGCACCTGTGTGCATGCTTTCTGCATTTCATGTATAAGTATCCCCTACTCCCTTTGTGTTACAGCTTTCTACTGTTTCTCTTTATTTAAATAATACTGTTCTTTTGTTCTTCCTTTCAAATGAGTGTTTCACATTTTTCCATGTTATATTCCTTTTGCTAAAGTTTTGCTCATTTACTTAATCTATCAATATCTTTCTGCGAACTGTTTGCACCCCTTTTGCAACTTGCCTTTCCATGTATTTTTATTTGGCTGTAGTACATTCATTTTCTTCCTCCAAGTCATTGATGTCTATTGTAAACATTTGCAGTTTTAGTACTGATTGTTATGGAAGTCCACTTCTTACATGTTGCCAACTATAGCAGTGTATTGTACATGCTCATCACAAAATGGCCCATGTCTGCTCTCGCAAAATGGCCGACAAACAAAGCCTGCCTTAGAATTAAAACAAGATGGCTGACAGGCAATAAATACAATTAACAGTATGTTCCAGCTTTTAATTAAAGAAAATGACAACATCTTTGAACAAAGTTACACCAAGGCCATGAGTACCCCATTCCAGGCAGTACTAATATGGGCATGTAATAGACAAGCAACTAATCCTAGATCTCATTAATGGGAAAGTAATTGCCCAGTGAATGAATGATCACCAGGCACAAGGTAAGCTCAGTCACCTCCTTAAGTCATTACCAGTACAACAGCTAAAGTTATTTTTTAGCTTGTTAGATTAGATTACCTTCAGCCCAACATGTCCACACCAACCCTCCAAACAGTAACCCACCCACATCTACCCATTCCCCTACATCTACCCTTGACTAACACACCTAACACCATGGGCAATTTAGCATGGCCAATTCACCTGACCTGCGCATCTTTGGATTGTGGGAGGAAACCCACACAGGCATGGGGAGAATGTGCAAACTCCACACAGACAGTCACCTGAGGCAGAGAATCAAGCCCAGGTCCCTGGTGCTGTGAGCCACCAGTTGTTTCTTTGAAATGAATTACTCTGCAATAGGTTCTGGTTAAAAATTCCCTTGGGAATCATAAAGATAGTTTTTATCATAAAAAGTGTATACATATAACGAGCGCTTGATAAAAACATTAAAGAAAAAGCATTTAGTCCTAGATGTGAAAGTTAATTAGCTTCAGGAATTACCATCCTGCGCCCTGAACAAAATAGATTGCTTACAGCCCAAAGCACTAAGAGTAGGAAAAGCTGTATTTAACTTTACTCTTTATAACTAACTTACCAACAAAAATCAACAAATCTTGCAGCAACTATTTGAAACTGCCTTTTGTATTTTTGCATGTATAATTAGGACAGTGGGCAATATAAGAGTAATAACTGAATTTAATAAAGAACAGCATGAAAATAAATAATCAAATTCAAACTGTCTCTACAGATAAAGCCAGCCTGACAGGCCTTACAGCAATAAACTTTGAAATGTAAACGAACAGGATGCATAGAAAGGTCCCAAGACTGAGGAATTATACTGCCTGTTAATTACCATGAGATCGTAGGAAGCTGAGGCTGGTCAAACAGGTGCTTATCATAGATTATCAGATAGGATGTATGAATTAGGAGGAAAGGACTGCAGTTACATTGTATGTAATCATTTTAATAAAGAAATGTATGAAAATACTAGTTTTTGCTGTACGTGTTAGAGTGTGTCATTGATCTAGCTTCTGATTTGAGGCAAAGATTAGGCGAATGATTGAGTTTGTAGATCAAGGCCAGATTCAGGGACGATCCTTTGGTCCTGTTCCTTCTTTAACAGGTTTCTGCATGAGTAAACATCCACTTGACTGAGTTCTGTCTGCCTCCTGAATTTTCATTCTCTATCAGGGAAAAATCGCTCCTACACCAACCTAAAAAAGAACCCCCGAATCCAACTCAGTTTCCTGCCTAATTCTGTATTTTGTGTTGCTGGAAAAGCGCAGCAGGTCCTGCCGCACCAAAGCTCCTTGGATGCTGCCTGACCTGCTACGCTAAAGCTCCTTGGATGCTGCCTGACCTGCTGCACTAAAGCTCATTGGATGCTGCCTGACCTGCTGCGCTTTTCCAGCAACACATTTTCAGCTCTGATCTCCAGCATCTGCAGTCCTCACTTTCTCCTAATTCTGTATTTTGCCAATGTACTACCTCCAAAACCATGGGCTCTTATGACTCAACATTTTGTGAGGTACTTTGTTGAATTCCTTCTTGAAGTCCAAACACAACATATCCATTGGTTTCCCTCTACACTGGTTTGAGACTTCCTCCAAAACGTCTAATGAAATAGTCAAATTATGATTAGATAATGATTTTGTTCCGGTGTTCCTATTACCGCCTTAAAAATTGATTTCAACTCTTTTCCAACAATAGATCTTAGGCTAATCAGCCTTTATTTACCTGTTTTTTGACTCCATCCCTTTTTGAATAGGGGGTGTCACATTGACACTTTTCCAAACCTTTTATATTTCTCAGAATCTAAGGATTTTTGGAAAATTACAACCAACGCATGCATTATTTCAATAGCTATTTATTTGAGGCTCCTAGGGTGCAAGCCATCAGGGGACTTAACCACCCTTACCCTCTAAGTTCCTCTCACACTACTTCTTTAGTAATAGTGATTGTTCTTAATTTCTACCCCATTTGCTTGGCATTAATGGGATGTTGGAAGTATTTTCCATATTAAGACAGATGCAAAACATCTTTTAAACTCCTCTACCATTTACTTGTTCCCCTTAAGTAATTCACCAGATTTATTTTCTAGGAGTCTATGTTCATTTAGAGTCATAGAGTCATAAAATGTACAGGATGGAAACAGACCCTTCAGTCCAACCCATCCATGCCGACCAGATATCCCAACCCAATCTAGTCCCACCTGCCAGCACCCGGCCCATATCCCTCCAAACCCTTCCTACTCATATACTCAGTCAAATGCCTCTTAAATGTTGCAATTGTACCAGCCTCAACCACTTCCTCTGGCAGCTCATTCCATACATGCACCACCCTCGGCGTGAAAAAGCTGCCCCTTAGGTCTCTTTTATATCTTTCCCCTCTCACCCTAAACTTCTAGTTCTGGACTCCCTGACCCCAGGGAAAAGACTTTGTGTATTTATCTTATCCATGCCCCTCATGATTTTGTAAATCTCTATAAGGTCACCCCTCAGCCTCTGACGCTCAAGGGAAAACAGCCCCAGCCTGTTCAGCCTCTCCCTATAGCTCAAATCCTCCAACCCTGGCAACATCCTTGTAAAACTTTTCTGAACCCTTTCAAGTCTCACAACATCTTTCCAATAGGAAGGAGACCAGAATTGCATGCAATATTCCAACAGTGGCCTAACCAATGTGCTGTACAGCCGCAACATGACGTCCCAACTCCTGTACTCAATACTCTGACCAATAAAAGAAAGCATACCAAACGCTTTCTTCACTATCCTACCTACCTGCGGCTCCACTTTCAAGGAGCTATGAACCTGCACTCCAAGGTCTCTTTGTTCAGCAACATTCCCTAGGACCTTACCATTAGGTGCATAAGTCCTGCTAAGATATGCTTTCCCAAAATGCAGCACCTCACATTTATCTGAATTAAACTTTGACCTCTATCTTAATTTTTATCTATTTAAAGAAGCTCATATTTGCCAGTTTTTATATTCCTTGTAGTTTGTCCTTTGTAGTTTATTTTTTCTCCTTATTATCTTCAAAAAAATGGAACAGACATGCACAGGCAGTGAGCAATTGAGAGAAAAGTAAACAAACAATCTTTTATCAGGAATTTCGGGTTAAGACAAGCATATTTTATCCACCTTGATCCTTGTAGCATATTGCCTAATCCAATAAAGCCTTTCACTTCAGAGGTCCATCTGTAGCTAACAAATTTATCAGGGAATCCAATGTTAATTGCGAGCACACGTCAGATGTTCAGCTGTCAGGGAGATACAAACAGATGCCCCTGGACATAGAAACAACTTACAAATTAATCTGTTTTCTTACTGGAAGCCTCTCACACTTGTTTGTTCTGTTGCAGCAGCAAGTACGTGTTTTGTGAAGTTATCAGGCTTGTAGTTATGAATTTATTTGCCAAAGTTCACAGACTAAACTAGTTTATTAAGGATCAGTGTGTGGGATGACACCAGAAAATGGAAGATTTGAAATCCCAAGGGATCTTACCCCATTAAGAACAACCCAGGAAACCAACACATTAGGGAAGTGAACACAACTTGAAGGTAAAAAAACTAGACACAAAAACATCAAATAGCTTGAAGCTTGCTTCTGACAAAGGGTTGAGCTTTCACACTGGAGGCAGAAGTGGGGATTTGGAGGCTTCCTGGTTTGCTGGGCCTGCCTCAGCAATAAGTACAGCCAATATGGCCAGAGTGAGAGTGAGGTAGGCAGGCTTGGGCTTAGCAACAGCTCCCTGGTGTATGCTCCATGACAACACCTCAACCATACAACAGCAGGTACAGATCAATAGGTTTATTTGAAAGTAAAGCTTTCAGACCACTGGTCCTTCATCAGGTAGGTAGTGGGGCAAGAATATGGAACACAGAATTTACAGTAAAAGATCAAAGTATCATACAACTGATGTGATGTGTTAGGCAAACTTAAATGGCTATTAAGGCTTTAATCATTTAGAATGGGGATTGATTGATTAATATGTAAGTCCCAGAATTTATTTCAAGTCACAGCCCCGGGATTCCTTAAGGTTTTATCAGTAGATTAAAACAAAATCGATGACATCTCAGCTCAGACAATGCATTGAAGGTGTAAGGTTAGAATCTGTCTGTTTCCCAACTTGGAGTCAGACTGGTTTTATTTCCAAAGTAAGAATTTATAAAATGTCACATGAACTGACTGCCTATATATTGTGTGCTTATTGAACAAAATAGAATGTAACTGCAAATACCATTCTGCAAATGCAAATTCACCCCACAGGCGTGTATGTATTTGTGTGAGAGCACATTTGTGTGTGTGTGTGTTTGCGTGCATGTATGCTTGTGTGAGAGAGAGGAAGAGAATGTGTGTGTGTGTGAGTCTGATGAAGCATATGCTTGTGAATGTGAGAATGTGGTGGGGGGTCGCCTGGAGTGTGACATGAACCCAAGATCCCAGTTGAGACTGTCCTCATGGATACCAAACTTAGTAATCAGCCTCTGCTTGGCGATCCGGCATTGTTGCATAGCCTAAGGTCCGAATTGGAGGATAGTCACTCGATGATCCGAGGTCGAATGTCCCTGACCGCTGAAGTGTTTCCACACATTGGGAGGGAACACCCCTGTCTGGTGATTGTTGGGTGGTGTCCATTCATCAGTTGTCATAGTGTCTGATTGGTTTCACCGATGTACCGTGCCTTGGGACATCCTTGCCTGCAGCATGTGTGATAGACAATGCTGGTCAAGTCACAAGAGTATCTGCCGTGCACTAGGTGGGTGGTGATCCCACAGGTGATGGTAGTATCCATGTTGATGTTCTGACATGTCTTGCAATGGTTGCCATGACAGTGTTATATGGTGTTGTGATTGATGTTGTCCAGAAGGCTGCAAACAATGGTCTGTTTAAGGTTTGACTTTTGTTTAAAAGTGTGAAATGGAGGCATAGGGAAGATCTTGGCAAGGTACTCATCTTCATCAACAATGCACGCTATGAAGGACATGGTGTAGACTCTCTGCTCCCAGGACCCGCAGCAAGGAGTCACTGAAACACTTACATAATGATATCAACAACTTTATCCCATCATCAGACTACTCTTTAGAATCGGTTTCATTCTTGGACTCATGCATCTCCATCAAGGACGAACGCCTCAGTACCTCACTCTACTACAATCCTAAGGATAACTTCATAAAGCTGCACTTCTCTAGCTTCCACCCAAAACATATTAAGACAGCCATCCCTTGCAGACAGGCCCTGCATAAACACAGTATCTTTCAGATGAGGAGGAGCACAGATGAGGAAATATGCCCTCATAAGAATGGGATATGATGCTCAACTCATCAATCACCAGTTTCAACATGCCACAGCAAAAAAAATCATAATAACCTCCTCAGGAGACAGGCACAGTTAATGACCAATAGGGTATTCTTTGTTGTCCAGTACTTCCCAGGAGTGGAGAAACTATGCCACATTCTTTACATCCTGCAACACGTTATTAATGAGGATGAGCACCTTGCCACAACCTTCCCTACGCCTCCACTTCTCATCTTTAAACAACCGCCAAGCCTTAAACAGACCATTGTTCGCAACAAAATACCGAGCCTTCGGGACACATCAACCACAACACCATACAACCCTGACATGGCGACCACTGCAAGATATGTCAGAGTGTCGACATGGATGCTACCATCACACATTGGGACTCCACCCAGCACATGCACAGCAAAAGTTGTCTATCTTATACCCTGCAGGCAAGGATGCCCTGAGGCATGGTATATTGGCAAAACCATGCAGATGCTATGACAACAAATGAATAGACAATATGTTACAATTGCCAGATGGGAATATTCCCTCTCAGTGGGGGTACACTTCAGTAGTCAAGGATATTTGGCCTTGAATATTTAGATGAAGGTCCTCCATGGTGGACTTCAGGATACACAACAATGCAGAGCCTGATAGCCAAGTTCAGAACCCATGAGGATGTTGGGCTCATATCACACCACAGGTGACCACTATACACTCACACACACACGCACATACATTCTCTCTCACACACACACTCAAACATACTCACAAACTCTTTCTTATATACACCCTATCTCTCTCATACACACTCAGATTCAAATGCCCTCATAGGCATATACCCTGTCACACTTGCACACACACTATTAAGCATAAGAACATGCATACACAGACACATTTTTCCTCTTCTCCACACATGCACACACAAATAAATTTATGAGGAGAATTTACATTTGCTCAAAAAATACACAATCTGTAGGCAGTTAGTCAATGTGACATTTTACAAATTCCTATTTTGGAAATAAAATCAGTCTAACTCCAAGTTGGCATACAAACAGACCCTAATCTTCATTGGATTTTCTAAATTGAGATTTCAGTTTTTTTTATCCACTGATAAAGCCTTAATCTCGGGGCTGTGACTTGAAAGAAATTCTGGGATTTACATATTAATCAATTGAAACCTGCATCCCATTCTAAGTGATTGAGAACTTAACAGCCATCTAGGTTTGCTTAATACATCACATCAGTTGTATGATACTTTGATTTTTTACTAATAAATTCTGTGTCCTATGAACCTGCCCCACTAGCTCCCTAATGAAGGATCAGTGCTCCGAAAGCTTATACTTCCAAATAAACATGTTGGACTATAACCTGGCATTATGGAATTTTTAATCTTGGCCACCCCGCCAGTCCAACACCAATACCATCACATCAATTCTTCAACCAACACAGCTGATTTGATTTTGATTTTATTGTCACATCTACTTTACAGCAAGAGTACAAAAAATACAATAAAAAGCTTTTGTTTGTTGCCTTGAAAGGGCACCATTTTGAATAACTTAAGAATCAGGAACAATAGCAAGATATAGCTTGAAGAGAATCCATCACAGGGTGGCTTACCAACCTATCAGTACCTTTTTATTATGTAGTACGAACTGTTCTTTCTTTGAAACTGAGTAGGAGGCAAAAAATTTTGAAAGCGTAATTTGTCTTTTCAGCAATAGTCAAGTTGGAGTTTGTTGCATTATTTATCTTGACAGTGTCGGTGGGGAAGCTTGACTTTTAGAATGGCCTTAGATACTTGTGTCCATTCAAGCAAACCCTTTGAGGTACATTTTGTGAATGCATTACAGAATAACAATAAAAAAAAATGCTGCTTCACAGCCACCTTGAGGCTGTCTTTTTTTTTGTAGCTTTTTTTAAAATTCAAATTTCACCATTTGCTGTGGTGGGGATCAAACTCATGTCTGAAGAACCTTAGCTTTCGGTTCTGGATTATTGGCCTAGCCATATTACAACTGAAACAGAGCATCCCCCTTTTCAAAGAAGACAGAAATAACCCATTGACCTGGAAAAGGAGAGTCATAACCTGCAGCTTTCTCTAAAACGTATTCTAAGTGAACTAGTTGGAATCCTCTTCTGGTACTCAGCATACAACAACATCAGCAGTATTTTTACTTGAACTTGGAACTGAAGAAGAGGGTGGTGTAGATGGATAGTGTTTGTCATTGCTTTGCTTGTCATTGTTTCCACATTTGTTAAAGCTCTGGAGACCCTCTCCCCTGTAAACTTCAACAGGAGAGCTCAGGGGTGGCACGATGGCACAGTAGCACAGTGGTTAGGACTGCTGCCTCACAGCAGCAGGGACCCGGGTTTGGTTCCAGCCTCGGGTGACTGTCTGTGTAGGTTGCCTCCGGGTGCTCCAGTTTCCTCTCACAGTCCAAAGATGTGCAGGTTTGGTGAATTGGCTGTGCTGTGTTGTCTGATGTTTCAGGGATATTTAGGTTAGGTGCATTAGTCAGGAGTAAATGTAGAGTAATAGGGAAGGGGAATGGGTTTGGGTGGGATACTCTTTGGAGAGTTGGTGTGGACATGTTGGGCTGAAGGGCCTGTTTCCACAGTGTGGGGGATTTTATAATTCTAGTGTAAATGTCCCCACTTTGCCCTAAAGGTTTTCCATGAATTTGTTCCTTCAGTTATTAGAGACAGATACACTTCCCTCCTTTCTCACTTTTCTCTTCAACAAGAATCCATGTTAAACATCCATTGGGCAAAGGAAGAACTGTGAGATTGTCTACCAAATCCAATTCTTCACAATCTAAGTGCAGATCAATTTTCCCTTCGACAGATCAGCCCCAGCCAGGTGGAAATTGGCAATTATATATGTACCTTAAACTTTCCCTGTTTCACCACAAGCTATTCTTAACCACAACTCGAGTCTGCTCGTATACACACTCAACTGATACAGATTCATAACACTAGCATTCTACACTCTGTAACCGAAGGGCCTTTCATCCTCCCACTTCCAAGTTATTGCAGACTTGATGTCTTCCACCACCCACTGTAGTGTCAGCATCTGAGAGGATCCTGAGTTGAAGGATGTTATATAAATGCAATTTAGTTCATTGACAGCAGAAATGAAAAATTTCTGAAAACTGTGTATTCATAAAGTATCTTTCAAATTATCAGGATGCCCCAAATTTCTATGCGACTAAGAATAACTTGCTGAGGGAGTGATTTTGAAGGAGGTTTGAAAGTACTTGCTTACTCTCCAAAACAATGATGACACTTGACATGTTTTCAGTATCTTACAATTTTAAAAAACATATGGGAGATAAAACTGTTTGCATACATTAAACACATTGAAAATTTGTCTGAGTCTTTACACATGGAGTCATTTTCAATCTTATTGTGCCAATGGGATGTTACCGGTAAAATTACCTCGAGCAGATGGTGGAATGCTGTAAGGCATCAGATTTGTTGTTGGAAAAAGTAGTTTAGAGTTTTCTATTATTGAGAAAATTGGAAACCTGATGCAAGATTTCTCCAAAAACTTTGCAATCGCAAAATCAGGCCCTCCTCTCAGATAGATTGTGACAAGTGAAGCTGTTGTACTTGCTCCATGGTGTTGCACCTGCCACACACTGTGCTTAAGTCTTATACTGAGCAAAGAAACTGCGAGTCGACTCAATAATAATAAATGATAATATTTATTTATATAACACAATATTTTGATACTAAAATACTTGACAACCTAACAATTTACACTATAAATCTAATCAAATATCTTGTACTTTAACTTACCTCTGGAAGATAATATACCACTACACTAGGCCTTGATCCATGTGGCAATGAATGTCTGGTTTTCTCCCGGTGGTCTCAGGAGGTGTCTCGTTGGTTGGTCTCAAGTTACTGTTCCGGAGGGTCATGTTGTGGTGATTACATAGAACATAGAACATAGAACATAGAACATATTACTTTAACTACCTCTGGAAGATAATATACCACTACACTAGGCCTTGATCCATGTGGCAATGAATGTCTGGTTTTCTCCCGGTGGTCTCAGGAGGTGTCTCGTTGGTTGGTCTCAAGTTACTGTTCCGGAGGGTCATGTTGTGGTGATTACATAGAACATAGAACATAGAACATAGAACATAGACCATAGAACATAGAACATAGAACAATACAGCACAGAACAGGCCCTTCGGCCCACGATGTTGTGCCGAACTTCTAACCTAGATTAAGTACCCATCCATGTACCTATCCAAATGCCGCTTAAAGGTCGCCAATGATTCCGACTCCACCACTCCCACGGGCAGCGCATTCCATGCCCCCACCACTCTCTGGGTAAAGAACCCACCCCTGACATCTCCCCTATACCTTCCACCCTTCACCTTAAATTTATGTCCCCTTGTAACACTCTGTTGTACCCGGGGAAAAAGTTTCTGACTGTCTACTCTATCTATTCCCCTGATCATCTTATAAACCTCTATCAAGTCACCCCTCATCCTTCACCGTTCCAACGAGAAAAGGCCGAGAACTCTCAACCTATCCTCGTACGACTTCCTCTCCATGGAATCTTCGTATCATCGTTTATATGTGTGTGTATGTGTATGTGTGTGTGTCAGTGTTTTTAGAAAAGGAAATATTGATTATATATTTTCAACACCCAAACATGCATCTTTCCATCATAGTTTGAGTAACATTGCT
>NC_057712.1:46816296-46829835 GCF_004010195.1 Chiloscyllium plagiosum
ATATTGGTGCCCTTCTGGTTCAGGTGCAACCCGTCTTGCTTGTACAGGTCCCACCTTCCCCAGGATGCAGTCCAATTGTCCAAATATCTGAAGCCCTCCCTCCTACACCATCCTTGCAGCCACGTGTTCAACTGCACTCTCTCCCTATTCTTTGCCTCACTGTCACGTGGCACCGGCAACAACCCAGAGATGACGACTCTGTCTGTCTTAGCTTTTAGCTTCCAGCCTAACTCCTTGAGCTCTTGAATGACCTCCCCACCCCTCTTCCTACCTATGTCGTAGATTCTTATACTTAGAAGCCTTTGCGCCCTTTGAGACTGTCTTCAACGTCCACTAATTGATCGATCAGGGCTTGATCACCCTGATTGATTGGACCCAATCAGGCGTTGACGTATTGATGGCAGGGTAGTCCTTGGGCATCCATTCCTGGAGGTCTATGGAGCACGTAGGTCAGATAGCCCTTTCCAATAAGGGTGTGAGGCATCCCTGTGTCTGGCAAGCAACTCAATCTTGTCCTGGGGGTGTCATTGAGGTCACTTCCATTGCATTCAAATTGAAGTGAATTGTATAGTCTGCAGCTTCTGAGTCAATTTGCATACTGTCTGTCTGTAGCTGCAGTCTGTCTGGATTCTGCAGCATGTTTATTCTAGAGGCTTTGAATACAGTCACTTTTGGCCAAGGCTTGTCTCAATTTCCAGCATGCCTCATTTATTGTTCATTTTAATAAATCAATCACTTTGAGCAGCACGTCCAACCATGGTCCCTCCTCTTGATCCTGAATGCAGAGCGTGATGGATTACATGATCAGACCGATTTCCAAGCGGTGACTATATGATCATCCAGGCCCAAGCAAAGCACAACATATACTTAAACAGCTAAACTCTTAAAACCACACCAAGCTAATATCAAGCAAATGTCATCAACTATATCCAACTGGAATATCAAAATTCAGACTTAACGGCCAATCAAGCAAAAATAGTAGATCAAAAATAAATAAGACATTGGAGAGAACAAACACAAAAAAAATTCATAATGAAAAATCAAACATTATAAAACCAGAGCGAAGGGTTGCTGAGTACAAATAAACCAATAATCCAGAGAACATTTTATACAAGAACATGACAAATGAATATTTACTAGGTTAAAGAAATATTTACAATGCTGCTATAACATTTAATAAGCTTGTGGAGACCATGAATTGAGTCAGGTCTCCAGGTTCAGTCTTTGTGATAGTTCTCTTTTCCACGAGGTGAACTTGTTAGTGAATATGGTGAGGTATACCAGGGTAACCAGGATTAACAACACAGACCGATGTGACATGAGACAGACCCAGGGATGCATTTGTACGTTGGAGCCACAGTCCCAGAAATCCTCCCACCAAGTTGTTTATGAGTTTCCCGCAGCATCTCTATCCGTTTCTGGGCTGCTTGCTAAGCATCCTATCTTGGGTCATCCATTGTTTGAAAATTCCCATCGATCTCTCGTGTTTTTTATGTTCAGGTAACAATCGTCTGAGCTCCCATTTACTTTCTTAAGTAGCACCTGCTGGTAGTTGCATCTGAACATTGTATTTTTATTGGCTGTATCCATAACACACCTCCTCACATTCACTTGCATCAGGTGGGTGAAACCATAAGTATCATGACCTTCTGGTCTGATCAGTGTTTCTTGTGTGTTGTTTCTGGTGATGATGATGATCCTGATGAAGTAGATCTTGATTATGTTCCATGTTATCATGGTTGTCCTGAGGAGAGATCAAGGTTGTTTCTGTCATTATTCTTGTCTAATATATGAATAGTTTAGAACAGGTGTAATGCATACACCCTAAACCTCCCCAACTTTTTTAAAAAAAGGAACTCCATATGGAATGTTAATTCAGGTTTAGAGGCCTGGGAGGCTTCAACTTTGGTTTCTAGCAGTAGGGGTGTGTAGTTTTAAATGGCCTGACCGTGGAGTGTTCAGAAAAGACCGAAATGAGGCCGTCATTATGACCAATGAATCAAAACTGAAGACGATGTGGTTGTTGTGACCTAAGAAGGGAATGTGAAGAGAAAGATGAGACAGTCATTGTGACCATGGGCAGAGTCTGATATGGAGATTATATCCAATGAATAACATAGGAAAACCATACAATTGTAACCTGGTTGATCCCATCAGTGCATCTAGGAATAAGAGTTGGTCACACTGGGACTACAGAGATGTTTAAAATCCGTGTGAGTTCGGACCATCAGAAAGAGTTGCACTTCACCTTAGGTGGCTGTCAGGAACAGTTTCATCATCTTGATTAATGAATTAGTTAATTTATTAAATTGGCACCAACAGAGACTCATCAGTCTATCATGAATCCTCTTTCTCTGGGGGTGTGGTAATATTGTATCCTCCTGATTCCCATGTTCATGTCCTGCCATCCCCTCTAGTGGCAATGCCCTGATGTTGGATGTTTCCATCTGACAGTCCAGTTTAGTCTGCTTTTCCCTGGTCCATACTAATCTTTTAGCATTGTCATGTATCAATGTTGTGGATATGCTGTTTGGGATCGGAGTTATAAGGACTTAGGGTCTTTCAATTTCCTTGTCTATCAGGGAGTTTTTCAGGAGTTCTCTTGTGCCTAGGTTGGTGGGAATGTGTAACACATCCTTGTTGTTCCAAAATGTTAGAGGGTCCCCCATTAAGTCAGTTAGATTGTTTGGGGGTCCTTGGGTGTTGAATCTGCAGTTGGTGGTTGTAATGGGAGAATATCAATTTTGTTAGGGGTGCTGTCTGACTGAGAAGATGGGGGTGCCCTTGTTATCTGGGCTAATCTTGGTCTTGTCATTTGCTCTAGGGCAGTGTTATCCACCATACATATATCAAGTTGATGAGAGCAGCTGTGTTGAATGCCATAGGCTTTTAGTTGTTTCCCATGATATCAGCTGTTTTTTTCCTGTGCTAGTAGAACCTTGTATACTGAGGGGCTCACCTTATCCACCACAGTCTAGGGGCTTGAGTATTTAGGGGAGAGAAAGGAACTAGGGCTGTACATCTGTAACATCACCTGCTGGCCTGTAGGGTATTCAACAGGGTTAATTTTACTTAGCCTTACTTAAAATTAGCCTGACTTAATTTTCTTTTGGTCTCTCACTGACAGCTGCTGCCTACTGAGTGGCCTTGATATTTCCAATGATCTCTTGTGGCACTTTTTAATGGGTGAGGGCAGTTGGGGCAGGTTCTGTGAGGGTGAGGCTAAATGGATAGTCGACTTCTTTCATGGGTCAGACTGTCGTTAGGATATGGGGGGTATACTCATGGATCGGGAGATCGTGTTACGTGTCATCATGAGGACAAACGGAAGTTCTGTGCCCCAGATTTCATTGTTCTGCTGCACTATCATCCTAATCATCCATATTAGGATGTGGTTCATTCTTTCCATGATCCCACTAGATTGGGGGTGTATGCAATGTGAAATTTCTGATTGATACCAAGCATAGTCATCACATTATGCATGACCTGGTGGATGAAGTAGGTTCCCTGATCTGACTAGATATTGCGGGGTAGATCCCATCTCGTAACTACCTGTTGTGTTAGGATTTGAGCGGTCATTTTGGCTATATTTGTCCGAACAGGAAAAGCCGAGACCCATTTCATGAATGTGTCTAGAATATAGGTAATCAATTTGTAGATTCATCCAGAGCCCTCTCACTGGACAGGGGTGCCTTAGTTCTCCCTTTTGAACGTACCTGTCTGGATTATTTTGGGCGCACACTAGACTGTTCCCTATGCTGTGTGTTACATCCTTATGTAACTCAGGCCACCAACATAGTCTTTCAATCATTCGTTCGTGGCCTCTATTCCCCGGTGCCCATGCCCGTCATAGTACTGGTAAATGATTTGATTCCTGTCTTGAATCAGAACTACATAAACTCCTGCTTTTAAAATTAATGCGTCCCACAGGAACCCTACAGGAATCTCTCAATTTGGTGTAAGCATCCAGATAAACTCTTGCCACAATCTATTTTAAGGAATCATGGCAGTGTTCTGCTTGCCTTCGATCCTTTATGTTTGTTTGATTTACAGTGACTGCATTTGCCTGCTCACCTATGGGTGGCTGCCAGAATTCTCCAACATGAGCACCTCTCTTAATTAACTCATCTTCTTTGCAGTTAACTTCTGGTGGTGTTTTGTGGTGGCAACTAACTTTAATGATACCATATTTCCTTCCACCGGTGGCCTGCAGTACGTATTTTAATAAGGGAACAGACGGTAGGGGTTTCCCATCGGCATTTATAAAACCTCTAGCTTTCCATAATGGTAAAAATTCTGTAAGACTGTTGCATACATGCATGCTATTAGAGAGTTTTGAGAAGATTTGTAGCTCAGGTTGAGGTTCTGGATATAATTTTGCTCACTGAGCTGGAAGGTTTGTTTTCGGACATACTAGGTAACGTCATCAGTGAGCCTCCAGTGAAGCACTGGTGTAAGTGATAAATATAAATAGAAGGTGGGTCACTGACTCCAGCGCTTCACCGGAGGCTCACTGGTGATGTTGCCTATATGGTGTCAAAACGTCTGAAAATGAACCTTCCAGCTCAGCGAGCAAACTTATATCTACATGCTATTTTAGAGAATATTATCATGAGTGAAGAGAACAGATCAAGGTGGCTGACGACATAGACTACAGCTGCTAGTTCTGCAGCTTGGGCACTTAGATGGCTGGGCAATTTTAAAGCTAGTTCAACTAGCGGCTGTCCTTGAGTGTCTGTCATATATATCCCACAACCGGTGAGCGGACTGCCATCCTCTATGCTGTAGAATTTGTGCCTTTTTGGGTTTACATTATATCCTAGCACCTGTAAAAAGGTTGAGTAGTTCATGTAGGAGCTGGATGTGCTCCTCCTTTGTTTCAGTTTATAGGAGTAGGTCATTCACATATTGGATTAGGCAGTCAAGCCAGGTAAACCCTTCCAGTCCCTTGGCTCATCCTATGAATTATGGAATCTTTGGGGCAGACAAGTCCAGGTATACTGTGGTTCCTGGAAGGTAAACACAAATTTGTACAGACAGGATTGTTTTAAGGGTATGGATCAAAAACCATTACTGATAGCAAGTACTGTGAAGTACTTTGCTTGCGGGGCTTGCTTCATTATTGTGGCTGGGCTGATGAATACTGTTGGTGCAGTGAGAGAGCTGACTTTATTATGTTCCTGGTAATCGATGATGAAATGCCATGAACCATCTGGTTTCCTGACCGCCCAAATTGAAGCATCATTAGTGGAGACTACAGGTCACAGCATTTCTTGCTGTATCATTCTGTCAATCAGCTTGGCTACCTCTCCCTCTGCCTATCTGGGGAAACCATAATGACTTTGTGGTTTTGTGTCAAACCCCTCGATTCTCACCTCACCCGGGATAGGTCCACAGTCATGTTTAGGCTGGGCAAATATCCCTTGTATTCCACTATCACCTGCTTCCAAGCTGGATACTTGGCTTTAGAGGATTGAAACCAAACTACCCTATTGCAATGATCCGATTAGCATAATTTCCTGTGAAATGATGGGTGGGGAATTGCTAACTGGAGACAGTTGTCATATGCAGGTATTTACTGGAGCAAAGGTAAGATTGCACCTAGTCATGTAATCAATGCTGAGGATGTGTTCTGCACTTGGGGACTGGTTGACTAAGATATCAGGGTTCTGGCATGGAATGTTGCCTCGTCTAAATTCTATAGGTTCAGTAATGTATCCCTCTTGTACGTAGCCAATAAATCCACTTAAACAATAGTCCCTGTGATCCGTAGATTATTGAATTTCAAGGTGTCCAGGGTTGCACGGGAACTTCCAGTAACCCCAAGAGATTTTACAGGGATGTCTCCTACCTCACTATTGACTAGTGGTCTACCTATACCATCCCAATTCATGATGCAGACCCTCACTGGGGAGGCAGAAGCCTGACACCGTCATACATTTACCTCATAGGTTAGGAGTCAGAATGGGTTGGCTAGTGTCCACAGTATGGACCACAGCCTGCCAAATTGGGCCTTCTAACAGGGGTTGGTGACTCCTTCAATCACCCTTGGTCCCACTGTGGTCGGTGGTCCCTGTGGCTGAGAGTGCGACCATGCATGGGCTCTACATTCCCACATATAGTGTCCTGTGCGCCTGCAGTAGTAGCACCACGCTAGCTGCCAAGTGTTCCTCTGCTGTGTCCCTCTATCTCTACCCATGGCTGTGTAAGGTAGAACTGGGTTCTTTTAATAAGAGATTCCCCATCATCCTTCATTCCTCCACACTGGACCCTGGTTGGAGATTTGGAGAGGAAGCATTTTCCCTCCTTTCACTGTTTTACTCTTGTTTAGTTCATGAGCTTCTTTCTCCCACACCTAGGACATTCTCCTCAGAAACCCTGTCTCATTTTGGATTGGCTCTGCAGGATTGAATTTCACACATGCTTTCCTGCTGTCTTCGGTGGTGTAGAAAACTAGAGTCCTAGCCTACTTAACTAAGTTAGCCTCAGGTAACTGACCCCTATTTAAATCTCCCAAAAAGTGCACCCATAAACGACTAGCAAAGGCAGTTGGGTGTTCCCCCTTCTATTACCTACACTTGTTAAAACCCATCTATAGGGTCTCCTTTATTGTACCGAATTGCCCTTAGGATCACCTTTTTCAGATTGGCTTGGGTTCCTTCCCATACATTTAGCAGGGCTGGCATTGCAGACTGCACTGACTGGTTCAGACACATTGCAATACGTTTTACCTTCTCTCTTTCATCTAATTCACATAAAACTTTTTGTTCTCTGACCCTTTCAAAGAATATAGATGGATCAACCGATGGCTCAAAATTGGAATCTTTTTAGCAATTTTCGCTAACTGTGCCACTGTAAATGGAGTGGTGTATGTTATTGCTGGGACATCAGCGTCCCTGCTCCATCTTCCAATGGTAATTGGGTTCAATATGACAGGGTGTGTCTCCAGGGGGGCTGAAAGAGTTGACTCATCCAGGAAGGGTGGGAGCAGACCCCAATCCTCCATGCACATGGCGTAATGCTGCAAGTCTTCACTGAGTTCATCCCAGTCTCCCTCCCGTCCTTCTCCTTCCCTTTAACTTCCTTATATGTGCACATTATTCCATTGCAGATTGTGAGTTGGGCTTCTAACTTCTCAATCTCCCACAGTCACTTAGGGTGGTCTGCGACTGCCTTTTTCTTATCCTTACCCTGCCTGGTGCATTACCTTTACTGCTGCTGCAAATCTGCACATTTACTTCTTAACTGACACTCTTCATTCTCAGTGGTGTCTTTAGCTGACACTGCACGCTTGGTATCCTGGTATGCTTTTGCACACTGGGTTTGGAATTACCTCATGATTTCTCTGGTCCTGAACTGCAATTTTCAGTTTTACCTCTGTTATTTCTTTCTTTGTGTCGTCTAAATCTTTACAGACCATTTTCAATTCCTGCTCCATCCCGAACGACTGACCCAGACAGCACATCACTGCCAAGACCTTTTCAAGTTTGGAAGCCTGCTTCCCTTTAAGTTTCCTGAAATCCTTCCAATAACTTTGTCCTCGAGATCCTGGTCCCATTTCATCATTGTAGCAAAATTGTGTCCATGTGGGCCACTTTTTATTACTAATGTATTGCCTAGCGTCTTTTCCCATATGAGACCATCTCCTACTCCAGCACCTTTCTCTGCCATTCTTGATTAAACTAAGGGCTTTAGGGGGTGGATTTGACTGAGGGCACGGCTTTTGCTATGTTCCGGTCCTAATCCCACTGGGTGTCTACTGACTTATGGTGTTTTACCTTACATATCCCACTAAGGATCTCTCTCCCACACACATGCACACACACACTCATTTGCTTGATCAGGAGCAAACACTTGTTGGCTTTATCCTTTAAAGAACAATTCAATTTAGACCTTTCTATTCCCTTCAATTTACTTGAATTCCTGGCCTTTGCATGGGACAGCTGTCCTCTTAGGTTCAGGCAAAATCTCAACAAATATTCGGTTCTGTGGGATTTGATCTCAGAGCAACAAATTCACTCCTTATTAAGGTCCCATCTGGAGTGCCAGTTGGTTGCACCTGTCACACAATGTGTTTGACTCTTTTATCTATTAAAGAAACTGCGAGTCGACTGTTCATAATAAGGAATGATAATATTTATTTAACACAATTAATATTACAACAATAAAATACTTTACAAACTAACAATTTATAGTATAAACCTAATCAAATATTTTGTGCTTTAACTTAACTCTGGATGATCATATACCACCACAGTAAAGCTTGGCAATGATCATCTGGTCTTCCCCCGATAGTCCCAGGGGTGTCTTCTCTTCTCAGTGGTTGGTCTCAAATTACCGTGGCCTTCGATGTCCACTATTAGATTATTCAGGGCTTGATCACCCTGATTGATTGGACCCAACCAGGTATTGACATGTCGATAGCAGGGTGGTACTTGAGCATCCATTTCTGGAGGTGTAGGGAGCACGTAGGTCAGGTCGACCTTTCCAAATAAGGGTGTGAGAGACCCTTGTGTCTGGTAAACAACTGATGTTTCCAATTGTCCTGGGAATGTCATTCAAGTCGATTCCATTCCATTCAAATTACAATGAATTGTATGGTCTGCTGCTGCTGAGTCAATTACATACTGTCTGTAGCTGCAGTCCGTCTGGATTATACAGCATGTATATTCCAGAGTCTTTGAATACGGTCACTTTTGACCAAGGCTTGTCTCAATTTCCCAGCATGCCTCACTTTAATAAATGTATCATTTTGAGCAATAGATAAACACACCAAAAAATGTCAAAGCTTTTCGATTAAGTTCAAGTGAATCTTTAATAATGCAAAAAGTTATCATCCTTGGCTGCACAGAAACCTCGGAGTAACCACATCAGTCTTTCTTCAAATTAAAATACCCTGAAATGCAAACAAAAATGCAAAAGGTACTGAGCATTGAAAACTGGACAAGTCTAATGACAACATTTTGTAGGAATATTGATGACAAATATTGCATAATAACCTCATTTCCCACCGGAAAATTAACTTTACAAGTTTGGTGTCTCAGTCCTTCAGACTGCTTTTACGGCTAAGGATTTAAATAAAAATTTTAGAAGTCCTTATAGCTGATTATTTTATATTTGTTTTTAACTCATATTTACATTCCTCTGTACAGTACTGTAGTGATGATTCTAATTTACAGTTTCTAATTCAGACTCAACATGGCTAATTAAAAATTTCTTATTCAGATTGATTAAAGAGTTATACAGTTGCTGTTCCTTGGCTCTGTATTCCCAGATCCCGCTGTAAAGAGTGCTATGTTTGCCCCCTCTAATTTATGCTGAAAAATGTGTTGCTGGAAAAGCGCAGCAGGTCAGGTAGAATCCAAGGACCAGGAGAATCGACATTTCAGGCATAAGCCCTTCTTCAGCCCGAAACGTAGATTCTCCTGCTCCTTGGATGCTGCCTGACCTGTTGCGCTTTTCCAGCAACACATTTTTCAGCTCTGATCTCCAGCATCTGCAGTCCTCACTTTTTCCCTCTAATTTATGGTAAGCTTCTCGTAACAAATTCTATAGAAAGTCAGTGGACAGGTGCAGTGTAACAACTGTCGGGGCTTGTCGGTCCAAAACACCTATTTTCAATTTTTTTCGCAACTACCCCTAAGATAGCATTATGTCGTCTCCAGAAAATGTTCAGAACATGCTTCTAAAACCATTGTCTTCAGCATCAAATATACAAATCATCCCTTGCTTCTCTTGGATGCAGTTACAGTGTGCTTGATGAAATATATTGTTTGATCTTCATAAATGAACAACTGTGAGCTGGGCTACCACATGAGTGGATCACCTTCCACAAAATATAAGCAAATCCAGTGAAACCTTTTCTTCTTCATACAACACTCATTATCTAACAACACACAACCATACATATACCTCGATTTTAACAGCAGTCCTCCTGGAAATCAGAAGGAACAAAAGCACAAAAGGTGAAGCACTTCACACACAAAATAATGATGTTCCTGGATGTGAACATGACTCGAAGGGCAGAATGGCCTACTCCTGCACCTATTGTCTATTGTCTATTGACAAAAGGAGAAATGAATGCACAGCAACAGCTATATAAAATAAATTGAAAATTATGTTCCCAATATATAAATAGGGTAAGAATGATCTGTTTGGTATAAATTTAAGTTTGATGCAATGATGATAATTAAGATGATGACAGATTGTCCAGCTGATTACTGCCTCTTTAACACAAGTGTATTGAGCAACTGTCTCGATTACAGTCTGTTCTCATGGAGGAATGCAGCCTGCTGAATATAACCCAGAAAAAATGGAGCTGCAGCTGAATTTAAAGGAAAAATATTTGTCCAAATATAGGTTTCTCTGGTATTTGCTCAAACTCCATAAGGTCTGTTTGGACAAGGTTGGTGCAATCAAAAGAGAAAATGCTGGAAAATCTCAGCAGATCCTGCAGCATCTGTAAGGAGAGAAAAGAGCTGACATTTCAAGTCTAACTGACCCTTAGTCAAAGCTAAAAAACAGTACCCAAGACTGTGAGCTTGGAACCTCTGGCAAGGAGGAATGCACAGATAGGCAAGGCAGGAATGTTGTGAGCTTCCAAAACATTTCAAGTCTAACTGACCCTTAGTCAAAGCTAAAAAAAGGGAGAAATAGGGAGGTATTTATACTAGGCTGAGAGAAGGTGAGTCATGACTCCAGAAGCAAAGGTAGCAATAAAGAGGTGATAATGACAGTGCATAGAGAGATTATAGGGAGATTAGGAGCTGTGAATGACCTAGGCTGAAACCAGTGCTATAATCTCCCTATTTCTCCCTTTTTTTAGCTTTGACAAAGGGTCAGTTGGACTCGAAACATTTTCTCTTCTTACAGATGTTGCCAGACCTGCTGAGATTTTCCAGCATTTTCTCTTTTGGTTTCAGATTCCAGCATCTGCAGTAATTTGCTTTTATCCAAAGTTGGTGCAATACTGTAGAAGTGTCGCACCATCAGTGCTGCTGTCTTCGAAATGAGCCATTAGGTTGCCCTTACAGGTTATAAAGACCTCATTGCAGTGCATTTTGGGAAGCAAGGAATTTTCCTTGCTGTGCTGACTAAAGTTTAACTCTCAACCAACTTTACTGGAAAAAAAACACATTAAAAACAGCTGAATTTAATGTTTTCTTAGTTAAATATGGGTTGGGATGAGATTTGAGAGTCTTTTTTTGCCTGAAGGCCGAATGGGAATATACAGCACATCTTACCAATTCCACCTCATTAACTACCTACTCTGCCCTTACAGTATTGCTCACATTCATTTCTAGAAATATCTTACCATGCGCTGCTGCTGGAACATCTCACCACTGCCGGTGACTCGCATCTTTGGCATAAGTGCCATCTTTAAAAGCCTGTTGTACATACTGACAAGTTCTCAGTCTAGAATTTTCATACACAGTTCCTGAAGTCTGCATAGATAGCAGATATGGGAAGATTATCACCTTACGTTTTACTGGCAGGAACCTAGAAGTCCTACTGGATGGAGTCATACTCTTTTTCCATAACCATCAGAGGAGGCTACAACACCAGAATATACCAGTCAATTCTGAGTTTGGAATCAGAGTCCATGCAGTCCAAGGCATCTAGAGAATTGCCCAGTGCTGTAGGAAGACATAATTGACCTTTTCCACTATGTAACCATAACTGTTATTATTTTCTCTCTGATGCTTCAAAGTCTTTTGCTAGTATTGTACCCATCTCCCTCGAAGCCCAATGCTCACTATTGCCTGCTACACCATCTCACACCAGCCATCACCTGCACCAGCACCCTCATTACTAACCTTGCACTAACTACTGACTTGCTGAGAACCTTATCCCTTCTGTCCCATAGTGCCAACCAATTTTATCTCCTGTAATACCTGTCCCTCCCTCATTCCAAAAGGAAAGCAATGCATATTAGGATAGAAAGTGTCAAGACGGTGGGCTGACTGACATTATTTCCTTATCTTTTATGAGAAGAAGACATTGAGTCTGACTGTCCTGTATGGCTGACTGACCATGTCCAAGTCTCTGGACTGGTATTAGAGTCTGCCCTTGACCTACTGTGACAGTACCCAAGACTGTGAGCTTGGAACCTCTGGCAAGGAGGAATGCACAGATAGGCAAGGCAGGAATGTTGTGAGCTTCCAAATAGATAGTGTGATTGGTCAGAGAGCAAGTAAATATAAATAAGCAATGTTGCAGCATTAATAAGGCATTTAGTATGCTATAAGCCCCCTTAATTGGCAACTCACCACAGCCAAGTGAGAAACTCGCCTTCTCAGTCAGTAGATGCATTGGAGATGCAACATGTCACTTCTGTCATTGAGATAGGCCTTACCAGAATACTCATGGGATTCTGCCACAAATCTCGCCATAGCTCAAATTGTTCAAGCCTCAGACGTTTTTTTAAATTCACTTGTAGGACGTGGATGTCATTAGCTGAACCAGCAATGTTTGCCCATTACTAATTACTTGAGAAAGTGGTAGTGAGCTGCCTTCTTGAATCACTGTAGTTATGTGCTATAAATAGACCAACAGGGCCATTACGAAAGGAATTCCAAGTCAAGAACCAGTAACAGTCAATGAACAGCTGTATATTTCCAAGTCAGGATGGTGAGTGGCTTGCTGGGGTACTTGCAGGTGGCGATGTTCCTATGTATCTGCTGCACTTGCCCTTCTAGATGTAAGTGGTCATGGGTTTGGAAGTTGTGTCTAAGGATCTTTGGTGAATTTCTGCAGTGCATCTTGATGATGATACCAATTGCTGCTATTGAGTGTCAATGGTGATGAGAGTGAATGTTTTTTTGTGGATGCAGTTCCAATCAAGGGGCTTGTTTTGTCCTCGATGGTATTGAGCTTCTTGGCATCTGTACTCATCCATGCAAATGGGCCGCATCTCAAATGGTTTGTATCTTGTCATGGTGGACGTGGTCGACGATGCCCTCCATCGCATTTCCTCCACTTCCCGCTCCTCCGCCCTTGAGCCCCGCCCCTCCAACCGCCACCAGGACAGAAACCCACTGGTCCTCACCTACAACCCCACCAACCTCCAGATACAGCGTATCATCTGCCGTCATTTCCGCCACCTCCAAACGGACCCCAACACCAAGGATATATTTCCCTCCCCTCCCCTATCAGCATTCCGTAAAGACCACTCCCTCCGTGACTCCCTCGTCAGGTCCACACCCCCCCACCAATCCAACCTCCAATCCCGGCACCTTCCCCTGCAACCGCAAGAAATGTAAAGCTTGCGCCCACACCTCCCCCCGTACTTCCCTCCAAGGCCCCAAGGGATACTTCCATATTCGCCACAAATTCACCTGCACCTCCACACACATCATTTATTGCATCCGCTGCGCCCGATGTGGCGTCCTCTATATTGCCGAGACAGGCCGCCTACTTGCGGAACGTTTCAGAGAACACCTCTGGGACACCCGGACCAACCAACCAACCACCCCGTGGCTCAACACTTCAACTCCCCCTCCCACTCCACCAAGGACATGCAGGCCCTTGGACTCCTCC
>NC_057712.1:46830111-46831233 GCF_004010195.1 Chiloscyllium plagiosum
TTCCAGCAACACATTTTCAGCTCTGATCTCCAGCATCTGCAGTCCTCACTTTCTCCTCCATCTTGTCATGGTGGACAGGTTTTGGAGAGTCAGAAAGTGAGTTAACTGTTGCAGTATTCCTAACCTCAGACCCGTTCTTGTGGTGAATCCAGTTTAATTCCTGGTCAATGGTAACCTTTACAATGCTGATAGCGGGGGATTCTGTCATGGTAATGGCATTGAATGTCAAAGTGCAGTGGTTATATTGCCTGGTATTGGTGTGGCATGAATGTTAGCTGCCATTTTTGGCACAAGCCTGGATACTGTCTATGTCTTCTTGCAATTGAACGTGGACAGCTTCAGCTTCTGAGGAATTGCGAATGGTGTGAAATTGTGCAATCAGTGGCAAACATCCCCAATTCTGATCTTATGATGGATGGATGACACAGCTGAAGATGGTTGGGCCAAGGACATTACCCTAAGGAACTCTTGCTGTGATGTTCTAGAACTGAGATATCTGACCTCCAATAAACACAACCATCTTCCTCTGCACTAGGTCTGACTCCAATCAGCACAGAGCTTCCCATTCTTATTCCCTTTAATTCCAGCTTTGCTCTGGCTCCTGTTACCAAGAGCTGTCACTTTCATCTCATCTCTGGAATTCAGTCTTTTGTCCATGTTTGCAGCAAGGGTGTAAAGAAGTCAGGAGCTGAATGGCCATGGTGGAACCCAAATTGGGCATTACTTAACAGGCTATTGCTGAACAGATACTGCTGTTGATGACAACATCTATCATTTTACTGATAATGTAGAGCAGATTGGTGATGTGGTAATTGGCCAGGTTGGATTTGACCTGCTTTTTTGTGTTGAGGAGATGCCTGGGCAATTTCCCACAAAAGATGGGGTACTGGGCTAATGGTCGGATACTTGGTAGTGTGGATGAGCAGAGGGATTTTGGTGTCCATGTACACAGATCTTTGAAAGTTGCCACCCAGGTAAATAGTGCAGTGAAGAAGGCATATGGCGCACTGGCTTTTATTGGTAGAGGAATTGAGTTCCGGAGCCCTGAGATCATGTTGCAGTTGTATAAGACTCTAGTGCGGCCGCATCTGGAGTATTGTGTGCAATTTTGGTCGCCATACT